>NW_017728926.1:17661532-17679294 GCF_001723895.1 Crocodylus porosus
TATGTGGCCCTACTATCAGCAAGTATCCTCCACCCCAAACTTTTCAGCCTGGGGCTTCAGCTACTTCCAAATCTTTTGGCAGGCATCCTACATGTAGGCCCAAGCCCAGAGACTTGGGGTTTGAATTTCCCTGAGTTTCACTTGCCCTTATTCGTACGGCTGCAGGAGCAAGCTAGGAAAAAAACTGCTGTTTCCATAAAGTCAACGCGTAGCCGAGATCCTCCCACTGGAAGCTGGCCAGTGGGAGGCTAACTATGAGGGATTCCTGTCTTCATGCAGACAAGGGTGCACCCTCCACTACACAGTGCCATTTTAATTGTATTAACTTGGTTGTGCGATTTCCCCTGCCAGGTAAGTATTCCAGGCATGCTTTTTTTTTTTTAAAGAGAATTTTTAATATTTCACACCAAATCAATTCCAAATCTGTGAGTCAGTCAAGAACCGTAAGCCGCCCTACTACTGGCAAACATCCTCCATCCCACCTGGGGCTTCAGATGTTTCCAAAGCCTTTGGTAGGCATCCTACGTGCAGGCCCAAGCCCGGAGGCTTGGGGTTCAGATGCCCCCGAGTTTTGCTTGCCCTCAGCCGTACGGCCGCAGGAGCAAGCTAGGTAAGTATTCCAAGCATGCTAGCACACGCCTGCAATCTGTGCAGATCAGGACCTGTTTGCCAATTTGTGAATATAGCCAGTTGCTGTTGCACAGCACGACATGCGTTCTAGGGGGTGAGCTTAGCTGGTACCTTGGAGGCACTCCCTGAATGCTGCAGGCAAGTGGGCTTCTGAGCTAGGGCACTGCCACACACCTAAGGAGCAGGTGCGTCTGACTTTATTCCTACTTATGTATCACGGTCATCCAGCATGTCCCACAGTGCTCCTTGCAAGTGCCAGCCTGCCTGCGTGTTTTGTGGTTTCCATTGGACGCTGCCTTTCAGCTGAGATTTCCTGCTGTGGCTGAACATCCTTGTAACCAAGACTTCCTGATCTCATGGCCCAGCTCATCATCACACACTACATCTGGGGTCGCTGGAGGAACACCATGAGGGATACAGCTTGAAGCACACGGCAATTCTGATTTTTTCCCCTTGTTGCCTCCCACATTAGGACTGGTGCAAGCAACTGTGATAGAAAGGTAATGCTGCATGTTAGACTAACACTGTTTATAGGCAGCTTGTAAAAGCTTCTGATAGGACTATTTAAGAGGTTTTCTTTTATTTATGTACCCACCTCTCCTTGACTCCTTGTGTCAGATCACTTGGGTTCCTCTGGCTGTCATGCTTTTGGAGGCTTTTATCTTGGAGCCTTTGCTTATTTTTGGCTGTAGCATGTGGATTTTGATGTACAGGAATTGTGAAGTGAGGTAGGATGATGGTCCTGCAAATTCCTTTTCACCTTTTTTGTAATTCACCCTGTTCCTCACCCAGTTCCTTAGGGACAGACAGGAAGGCACTTTTCCAGCTTTTGCATCCCCTTGAAACCTCGAAACGCCCCGTCTGAGGGTGACTGTTTACTCATCCAATCAAACTCTCACCTGTGGCATAATTAGCAGGGCTGTAGTTGAAGATCCTAAACCAAGTGTGATCTTTTCAGCTCTCACATAAGGGCTCAGACAGGAAGTTAATGAGTGCAATAGAAAAGTGATTGAGAGGGGCTGTGCATATGTGCGCATGCACACATATGTATGCACACACATGCATTATGATTCCACATGTTTGTGTGCAGGCCAGAAGTTGCTCTCTAGAAACAGATCAATCCTGTTACGGTTACAAAAGCAGACACAAACCCTGTGCAACGGCAGTGACCTCAATCTACTATCTGAGCTGACTGACAGGCATGTGCATTCAGACTTGGGGTTATATCCAGCGCCCACTGACCTCAATGCAGTTTTGATTAGCCTCTGGGTGTGGAAGTCATTTTTTCGTGTTCATTATCCAGTTAGTTGGGATGGGTCAGGAGCTGTATGGATCATGGTAACCAGACCAGTGATTTTTCTTTGGGGGAAAGGTGAAGCCCATCCCACCCGAGCATGTCTCTCGTCCTGATGTGTGGGTTGCTGTCTAGGAAGCCGAAGCCCACCTTGAGACACCATTCCCGAAGCCACAAGTTGGCCTCTCTGATGCAGGTCTCGTGTCGTCTTCCACGTCCGCTCACTGGTAGGACAGAAGAGAAAACCACCTGTGCGCCTGTCTCCTTCAGCATGCCCCCAGAGCGTGGTAGTCCGCCATCAGGTGATCAGGGCTTCCCCTGGCTGCATCATTAGTGCCCACATGGATTAGGACCGTGGGGTAGTAATCGGTGGGCCAGATAATGGCCTGGATCATTCCTGTCACATCCTGAATCTTTGCTCTGGGCAGGCAGGAGACCTCGTGTGTCGAGGGGTCCCGGCGATAGATGGGGCCCTCTGTACATCTCCGCGTCGACACCATTATATTTATTTATATTACTGTGTGGTGCCTTTGCCCTACCCTTGTTAGAGTCTCCTGCCTGGCCCTTCCTGCCTGCCCACCTGCACGAACGCTGGCACGCTGTTGCAGCGCGTGCCTGTTTGCACACTCTGTTCACGCGCGCAGCTCGGGAGTGCAGCTCCCTGCCGGCTCAGCAAAGAGGGACCCCGGGGGCTACCCCACTGGATCCGGCTCCGCTGCGCCAGTTCCCTCCGCCCCCACTTACCTTAGGGGGAATCAGCTGATGCTGCCCCCACTGCTGCCTCCGATCAGGTGAGGAGGGGGCACATGTGCGTGCGTGCGGGGACCCAGGTGTGCCCAGCTCCCTGCTCAGCTCCTGGCCCCAAGCTATAGTAACTGTGACTTTCCTGCTGTCTCTCCAGACTACCTCACTGATAGCTTTACTTACCTCTTTATGGGGTGAAGCTCTGCTAGCTTCCACCAAGGACATCTCTGCCTTGTGGAGGACACCTGTGATTGTGGTGGGGGGGGAACCCTGTCTGGTGCTGGTCAGAGAAGAGTTAGCCAGACAGTTGGCTGCTGCCCAGTCAGGGTGCAAACCTTGCTTGGGCTGTGGAAAAGCAAGAGAGCTTGATGGGCATCAGGTTGTTACTATACTGAAGCTGGAATAAGGCTGTGGAACAGCTGATTGCTTGAAGGCAGCCAAACTGCAAGCCAGGTAGCAAAGTGCCTATTGACTTAGAAGAGCCAACCTACAGGTGAATGGAAGGAGCCCAGTAGGAGACTGGATGCTGTAGCACAAGTGTCAGTTCGAGGCCAACAGAAGCCAGAATCTCGCCTCTTTACAGAATAGGCCAATGCTGAGGATACCAAACCTATAAGGAACAGAGCTGAAGCAGGAGAACAGGACATGATCTCCCTATCAAATGTATGCCCTTGTTCTCCCTGCCTTGGTCTCAGATCCTCTTCCTGTCCCTGTCCCTGCCTTGTCTTAACTTGGACTACCGTGCTCTTCCATCACTTAGTTACTTTCCCCTAGATGCTTCAGAGACTGAGTTCCACCTTCAGCCTAAAGTACCTGCTTTGTTCTGTATCTCTGGCTCCACCACTTATGTGCTAATCTAAACCGTAATCTGCCCCTACTCTGAACAACTTCTTGTTTCAACCACTCACCCTCTTTGCCTGTCTAAAAAGCAAATGAGTCAACTCCTGCACCTCCCAGTACTTTGTCCTCACCTCTCATTTGTACAATGAGGCTGGCCATACTCATTTACCCAACAGGGCTTTGGCAGGGGTTAATTAAGTCTGTACAGCACTTTGCAGATTAAAAGTGCTATACAGGGCGATGGTATTTATTGTGTATGAAGGATTCTATACAAAACCAAACTATTGTATTTGGCCACTGGATGTCACAGCTGCTCAACATACAGTGGACTTGAAATTAAAAAAAAGGAGAGAGAGAGGGAGAGAGAGAAAGGGCTTACTTACCCCACAATGGAGTAGCAGCAGCAGCAAACTCCAGAGAGTTTTTTTTGTAGGGAGGGTGGATTTGTGACAAGGTTTGGGGAGCTCGCATTTGTTGCTAGGCTGCTTTCATTGATCTTACTCAGAATAGTAAGCACACTTTCTCTGCATGGTGGATCTAATGAGGAATCAACTATAGTACCTGGAGGTGGTACGTAAATGCATCAGTGGTCTCTCCAGACAGGATAACAGTGACTTTCATTCTGACACATCCGCTGGGGGGAAAGAAGAGTAGACTCTGCCTCTGGCCCCTGAAGCGAGGGAACACAATGGGCAGGCACTAGCCCAACCTCCAGATCAAGTTCTGGGGAAAATAATTGTACCAAAACCCAGTTTTGGAACAAGGAGGCCCTTTTTGAAAGCAATAAGCACAAATACTCCACGGTGTGGGAAGGAGAAACCTCTCTACCAGCCCAGAACAAACAAGGGGAGGGTTCTCCAGAGGCAAGAGCCAGAACCTGTGCCCTAGTATAGCCACATAAGGCTCACCTTCCATGTACACTATGGGTAAGGTGCTTGGCAGGAAAATAGGTGCATGGACCTTGTTGATGGGAGAGGTAGATATACAGGAAGTCTCCTGTGCTGTGACTGCTTCCCCGCTGTCCCTCCTACAGAAAAAGGGAGAGGGAATGCAGACAGGGTTGGAGAGCTGGTGAGAAGCTGTTTCACTCTGCACAGCCTTCCTAACAAGTGGTCAGGAGCTAGGGAGCGCTGCCACGATAATTGCTACCAGGCTCTGTACACCTGCGAGCCCAACATGTGGGTTCTGGAGTGCAAGTGTTTGTGCTCCAAACAGTGCAATTGGTGGCCGCTGGCTTGTCACTGCTGCAAGAAGGGTGTGGGTGGGGAGTTCCTTTGCAGGGCTCTGCAACTTCTGCTAGGTTGGTGCCAGGAGCTCCTGGTTACCCACCCCTGGCCTGGGTTCCATGGCCCAAAGTATACCCACCCTTCCTGTCACGTCAGCCCTGCTCGTCCCCTCCCCTACCACGGGAGACAGGTGCTGATCTGAAAGCAGAACTTTTTCAATCCTGTGCATGGCTCATAGTCCTCTTGGTAGCCTTTCTGTATACCCCAGCACATTCCATTTAAGCTAAATCTTCAATTGAGGGATCAGAAAGATATGGTCTCTGCAGCAATATAAGCCCATTTTTTGGGCAATCAGACCCATAGATAGCACAAAGCATTACTGGAAATCTTTAGCTCTCCTGGAAATGGAGAGGTACTTTTATCACTTTTCTTTTTATAGCATCACATTATCCTCTCTCTATCTTCGGCTAAATGATGACTAAGTGCACATTTGTGTGCTGGGGGGGGAGGGGGAGTGTTGTGATAACTGTTTATGAGAATTTAGCGTATAAACACCAGAGGAGGAGCATTTTGAGGTTGTACAAGGGCACGTAGATAGGAGGAATGAGTAGAGCAACAGAACATTTATGTTGACTATGAAGGACAGTTACCTAGTAGTGAGCTCTATTAGATGGCGAAATGGTCCCCAAAGGGAAGTGATGGATGCCCAGTCACGCTTTAAAACAAGACAAATTCTGCTCAAAGTAATATTTTTGTAAGGTTATTTGATCTTTGCCTTTCTATCTTGTCCATCTGCAGAGTGACTAGGATCTCCAGTAGATTTCCCTGGTTTTTACATCAGTGAAAGCAAAATTTGGCCAAGCACATGATACTATAGTATACAGAGAATCAGTCTTGCAGAGATTATGTGGGCTGGGGGAGCATGTTAAGTCATGCAATATGGCTTTTCTATGTCTAACTTCCATGAACCTGGCAGAGCAGCTAAAAATGAGGAGCAGACTAAAAGCTTGAGGCTAAATTTCCCAAAAGAGGCCTGAATTCCAGGTTCAAATACTGGATCACAGAAGGACCTGATTTGCCTGCCTATGCCATGACATGCCCATGGAGAAATGCAGGTTATTTGTAGTTGCTCCAAAACCCTGTCCCGTTGTGTCTAGCCCCAGTGTAGCAACTGTTTTCTCCATAAAATTAAGGTTAATTAAACTAGATACACTGCTCCACCACAGCAAATTGTGGTTGAGCCTGGGCAGCTCAGAGGTCTCCCTGCCTCACTGTATTTGTCATCATTACAGATAGTTTTGCTGACTTACCACGTAGCAGAGCTGTTGCTTCTTATCCAGCGGGTAACCCTATACGTAAACTAGCTGGCATCAGCTACACTGATTCATCACCAAGGCCCTTACCTAAGCCACATAACTCAGAAATCAGGGATGAGTCCTACAAAATAGGGCAGTGATCACAGCTGAGGTGAACCTCTAAGCCTTTTTGGCTCACTGCAGCCGATGTGATCAGCCACCGGAGGTCATGCAAAACTGATAGGGAACATACTGTACCTGTGAATCACAGGCCTGGCTTGCAAAACCAGACCTGAAACTTAGGCTCTGAACTGTGCAGATGAGGGCCTGTGTGCCATCAAGTGCCTTTGCTTTTGTGTGCTACATCCCAGATGGGGAAACCATGTCTTACTTTCAGAGTAGTTCTTGGGAACCAATAGTTCTTTTTTAAAATTACTAGCTCCTACACTGCTGTAGCAGGACAGTTCACTGGTCCATCACATCATCTAGCACCCTGCCAGTAACAGGCATGCTGTAGAGCAGGGTAGAAAGGCCACATATTGCACCTGCCCATCTGTGATGTATTTTCTTTGAGACAATTCCTTCCATGGCCCTTACTTCACACCTCAACCCCTTGGCTCGAGATTCAAATATGCTTCTCATGTGCCCTTGCAAATTGGTTTGTTCTGTTCTTAAGTAGGGCCTCAATGCAAAGCAAATGGAGCTAGAGTATGGGATCATTTGTTTCTCTGCACTGCTGTGTAAAGCAACTCACTGTCAGCACTGGGATGTGGGTGCCAGAGCTGGGTAGCTAATCAGGGATTAAGGTTGGAGAACCATACCATTAAAGCCAAAGGTGGAGCAGGCAAGCAGAGTCCAGGAACAAATCAAGTCAGCAACCAAAGGACCAGGAGACAATCCACATGCAGAAGTGAGCTTGGCCAGGAACCAAGATTCTCCAAAAACAGCCTAGAAACTAGAAGAAACCTATTGCCCAGATGCTTCCTGTGGCTCTTCTTTCTCTTAAATAGGGGAAGTGACTGGTCAGGTGTTATGAACCAGCCACTTAACTCCCAGAGAGTGGGTGGGCTCTTGGGCATCAATGGAGGTCTACCCTACCCTCATCCAACCCATAGAAGTAGTAATGTGGATGGCAGGTTGGGGTAGGCTGTTGTATTGGCCAAGGCCCTGGGTTTGAGGCTGCAGGTGACATGGCCTCATCTCTAAGACAGTGAGTGCAAGGGGGCCAGTTTACAGATACCATCTGAATGCTCACGGACCTTTTGGAAACTTCAAGGCACTTACCCTGGAGGGCACATCAAGGTCCTGAAACCAGAGTGCTAGATTCTCAGCTGGAGACCCTTGTAGCTCTGTTCAAGTCATTGAAAGCCACGCCAGCTTTATGCAAGATGCGAAGCTGGCCCATAACAAATGCCAGCATTGAAAAATGCCAACTGGGCTCTGCCTGACAATGAGGGTGTGATCCTCACAGCATAGTCTCTGAAGCTGCAGCCGGTGTAATCCCTGGTGCATGGGAGGGTTGTGAGGGAGGACATGAAGCAAGGTACTTCTAGGAATGGAGTTTTGTCTTCAGAGGAGACCATTGCTTCTGGGTGCCCAACTGGAGGCATCTTCAATATGACTGCCAGCAGTGTGATGATGACTCAGGTCAACCTGCAAGACACGCCATTAATGACATCCCTCAGCTCTGACGTGTCAGGGGCCTGCTCCCTGGGACATGAATACCCACTGACCCCATCTCTGGCTCTCCTGACATTGGCTGTAGCTTGGAATGGGAGCCGATCAATGAGGCGCAGACCAGGGAAATTGATTGTCCCTACACACTATCCAGCCCAACATAGCAATTTCAAGCCAGCCAAGATAACAGAAGAGACACTGATGCAGAAGTGGCCTCCTATCTTGTCTCTTGTTCACACTCAGTGTGGTGGTGTGTGGAATTCGGGAGTGTAAACAGGTATAAACCCCTGAAATTTCTCCCTCAGCTAATTTCAAGGACTATTTACCCAACTGGATACACACGGATTACGAAAGGCATTGCAGGGCATGTTTGATTAGTTCAGTCCCTACACAGTTCAGTGCAGCTGTCAGAATAAATGTCTTCTTTAGAGGGAAGGGGAAAATACATGTTGGGTTAAGGGACTCAACAGCAGAGCAGTTCCCAAACTTCAAATACACAGTGCGTGGAACACAGAGGCAGGAAAGGCCTCTTGTAAAATTAACTGTTCACTTACAAAAGATAAGCCGAAAAGAAAAATGGCATCTATCTGCAGCCTGATATAAACCCCAGAAGGTGGGTTTATGTGAAATCTCCCACCTCCTTACCTGTTTGAGCTGCTTGCATTAGGGTTTTATTTTACTTTTGCTTTTAGATTTTTATTCTTGACCATAGGGGTTTGTTTTTTTCCCCCTAGATGGGCTATTAGGTAGAAAAGGATATTAGTGGCATAGAAGCCTTGATTTTTAGGATGATAATAGGACACCAGAAGAGCAGACAGGGAACCTGCTTTCCAGATTTGCCTCTTACTTGCTGTTTGACCATGATCCTGTTGCTTGGGGCCAGATTTCGAAAGATATTCAAGTGCCTCAAGCTGTAGTCTGGGTACTTAATCCCTATTAACTTCAAAGGAGGTGAGGCATCTAGGTACTTTAGAAATCCTTCTATGCTTCTACCCATATTTTTAGTGTCAAATAGCATTAAAAATCCAGCCCATTGGTCTTGGATTTTCCGAAATGTTCAGGCCCCTGCAGTAGGGCCAGGCAAACAAGTCCAGTAGACTAGGTGCATGTTGAAAATGCAGTTCCTTGGAGCGCTGAGCATTTGAAAACCTGCTCCTTAGGGCCTGACGACTACTGGGTCCCACCAATTTCGAATACTGCTGTGGATACGAGCAATTGAAAATGAGCCCCTTCACCTCTTTCTGCCTCCAAAGCTTGCTCGGGGAAAAAATGAAGTCATTCACTTCAGGGAACAATCAGGTACGCTTCTGTGGAAGCTCACAGCAGTGCTGCACCCCCTTGACAAGAAACGATCAGAGAGCAAAAGGGAGCAAAAAAGTATCAATCAAGCACATGTCAAGGTGGTTTGAAGGACACGAGCTGTGTGACCTTCTGCTCCATTAGACCTGGCAGCCTCTGACAGCGGATCAATAACCCGCCGCTAGCAGTGGTAGCGGGCGGCCCAAGCGTAATAGCGGTGGTGGTGTCTGCTGTTATTGCTGACAGGGTGAGGAGAAGGGTGAGACGGAGACTGGAAGGGCCAGGCTCGGAGTAAATTGTTATTTATGCTTTCAGGGGTTTTTAAAGACATGCGCTCCCCAACGTGGGTCTGATTTCAGAGACGGCAAGAGCCATGAGGATTGCAGGCACCGTCCTCCACTTGCTTCTTATGCAGCTCAGCTCCTCTCACATCATGCACTGGACATATAAAGGTAACAACCCCACAAAAGAAAGTACTGCTTTTGAATTGCTACTGGCTCTGCCAGCTTCCTTAAGGCAGTCCTGTTCTTTTGAGCGCTTGGCTTTTCCTCTTTTCTGTTTTAAAAAAAAAAAAAAAGTAACACGGCAGCTAATTTATTTCCCTTTATTGATGCCAGTGTAATCTTGAATGCCGTTCTTTTCAGTGTCAGCCCCTCTGACTCCTTTGTGTTGTTGGGGTATATTGTCAGGCAGAACAATAGGTGCCAAACAATGGAGAAAATCTTTGTAGGGCTCTACAAAAGACAAAAAAAAGCTGACCTTCTGTTGGTCCTGAAAAGAAAAGAATAGGTTTCCCATTAGAGACTGCTTACTGACCGCGTTTCAGAGGGTGTGGAACAGCGATACGGAGGCCAGACCTGCCTGCTTGTATGTTCGCCCTGGTGAAATTTTTCTTAATGCTTAGGACTCTGCGAGTCTTTCTGCTTTGGTGGGTCTTGACTCCTGCTGCCACCCAAGAGGCAGTAAAATGCACACTTTTTTTCTTCTTTAATTGCAATTACGGCACTGGGCTGCAATTGTTATCTCTGGCATCTCGGAGCCTGCAGCTCCACAGCACCCATGCCAGAATGAATGGCAGGGACCAGGCGAATGGCCTGCAAACTGGCATGCCTGAGGTGAAGCGAAAGGGAAAAAGTCTGGCAAATGCTAAATGGATTTCTAATGGGGCAGTGGCAGTAATTATAAATTGGGAGGATGCTGAAGGAGCTTAGAACAATGTTTAATAGGATTAAACAGATCATCTCTTGAACTGCTGCAATAACCCTTCACAGTCAGATATTTCAGCAGTACCTTGGGATTTTCACCTTGACTCTGGTATACTGTTTCCCGGCAAGAAATGGCCAAAGTGGATCAATATATTGTAAATTTTAAGGGAGCCGTTGAAGGGGAGGGATGGATTTCCACATTGATTCTAAGCCAGAGGAGTGATAGAGATGGCATCAACAGCTCTACTTAGTCATAAAGTCCTAAATATAGGAGTACAGAGGCAAGGCAAATGGCCTTGAAAGTTTAAAGCAGTGCTTCCCTATTTGGATAACAATTGTTTTGGGAAAAAGAGGGGAGCAAGTGTTAAGTGCTTAGATTGAACCAAAGCTGAAATGTATTGACATTTACATTTAAAATGTTAAAAGAGAGGGAATGTCAAATCCATAGTGTAGTCCAGATGACTGGTGACTCAGGACGCCTAGGATCTATTTCTAGCTCGATGGATGATTTGCACGAGACTCTTCCCCGTGCCTCAGTCACCCACATGAACAAAATGGGTTAATGATACCTACCTGCATTAATAATGGGTGTCAATTGATTTAATCAGAAGTCATTGAAACAGAGGTGCTAAGTAAGTGCCAAGTTATATTCAGTAAGCCTTTATTATTAAATCTCTTAAAGAAAAGAAGTAGGGGGAGTAATGGTGACAAAGGCAAGACCCTACAGTTTTAACTAGCCCCCAGTTTCTTGGGTCATAACTGGCCAGCGAGGAGGCTTTGCTGCCTTGCTGGCAAGAGAGGAAACCTTCCTCGCCATGACTGATGGAGCAGTATTCCCTGCCGTGTGGTATTCATCTGCCCTTCTTCCCTTCCACTTTGCAGAAGGAGAGCTGGATGAGGAGCACTGGGGAAGACACTTTGCCGACTGTGCTGGCAAGCACCAATCTCCCATTGATATTCAGAAGAGGAAGGTAAGGTACAACCCGCAGTTGATGCAGCTGGAGCTCAGTGGTTACAACGAACCCTTGCAAGGGAATTTCACCATGACCAACAACGGGCACTCTGGTAAGTGGCAGGGACCTAGGCAGTTACTCTGAAAGAAGGCATCGTTGCTGATGAGACAAAGAGCTGGAAGGCCAATGCCTGGAAACAGCAGCTGGGACCTGGGGCACCTCACTTGCCATATTCACTGTCAGTTTTACCACTAGCTCTAGCCAGGCTCCCTGGTATTAACGGTGAACAGGCTGTTTTCACCTTTGGACTTGTCATTATAGCCTAGGTTTGCTCTCACCTAAGTCAGTGGTAGAGCTCTGTGGGCCTGATCCTGGAATATACTGAGCACCCGCAACTCCTGCAGCCTGTGCTGGGAATAGCGAGGGTCAGGCCGTCCATCCCTTGGAGGAGGAAACAGTGGGCTCTGCCACACAAGGCATCCTGTGCAGAGACCCATATGCACTTAAGCTATGCTTTGTGGTCTTAAGTAGTGCACGGGTCCCTGCCTTACCTGCACAAAAGAATGCCTGTGCGGGGCTGAGTGCCCACATCCCCCCATCGTTTCAAAGGCAATAAGCATCAGAGTGGCCAAGGAGATGCTCTTTATTGAGCATGCCTTAGGACAATGTTTGTCCAGTGGTCCTATGGTCACCGCTTTGCCTTCCTGAGACCCCAGGGTCACCTAAACTAGGCTCCTCTTGAACCCCCCATCCACTTTCTCCAGATCTGTTGACTGTCATATTACACTGATGTGACTGGGGACTCATTATCCTGCAGGATCAGACCCACCCTTTGTAGCAAGTTGGAAGGGACAGCAAACCCTGCCTCAGGTAACTTTGCTGGTAATGATTATATAACCAGACGCTGTCCTACCTTTTGAAATAACAGTTAGGGCTTGGGCTACATCCACTGGGGCTTTGAACTGTGCAGTGTAGGAGGCAGTATAGCAAATTCAGTGCAAGCAGAAGAGATCAAAGAACTGTATGAATTCAGTTGCTTTATTACTTTGCGTGCTTAGATGTAGATATGGGTCCTGTGTCTATCTCTGTACATACAGGACAATGTAACATTGAATTAATCGAGTTCCTCTATGTCTTCTGCCACACTGAGGATACGACCGTAATGCAGCACCCAATACAACAAGGCAGCGATCTAATAAGGAGGTATGTGTACCTCGGATTAATTTAGGCATCCTGTCATAGTTAGGTGTTCCTTACTGGGCCAACACACCCTGCAGCCCGCTTATGGATGGCTGACTAGCAGGTATGTTCCCTCCAGCCCATCCCAGTGCCGTAGCTGGCTGGCAGCAGCATTGCCTCCTGCCAGTTGGATAGGAAGTTCTCTTTCTCCTTGCAGAGCAAACACTTTTAGAGGATTATTCAGCGTGTGTACATGCAGGTAACCTTTTGACACTTGGAAGTTTTGGTTTGTTTTTATTTTTACTGACATGCACAGTGTTGTCTTTCTTTTTCAAGCCTCCCCCTCCTCACTTCAGCTATTTCAGCTTTCCGCTTTGTAACCTCATTTCATTCCATTCTCCAAATTTTGCTGATTTTTTTTTTCCTACCTGGTGGGGAAACCCTGTCAGCAGCATATGTATAAGCAACAGAAAGAAGATGCAGTTCTTCATTCCTCAAAAGGGCACATACAGTATCATTCCTAGGCTAAGTACAGACGGTCAAAACATCTGAGGCCGAATTGATTCAGTCTTTGCAGGTTAGTCTAAGCTGCAAAGATCGAAACAATAAACAAATGAACAGACATTCACTTTTGATTCAGGAAATGCAACCACATGCCTGTAGTGGCTTAGGCCAGAAACCGAGGGCTGCTAGAGCACAGCTGTCTGGCACGTAGCCAGCATGGGCTGCGTATTTGCTTTCTCTTTTGGCTGGCCCTGAGGTCTCTGGGATTCACAATCCACACTCGCAGCAGCAGGACTCCACAGGATTGTTCAGCACTTCCTCTTCCTGCTTCCAGGTGCCTCTGGGATTTGTAGTTCACAGTCACAGCCAGCACAGAGTAAGCCAGCAAGGCATCTCTGTACTTGGGGGGGAAGGTGAGTTTAACCACCCTCCCTGGCTGCAGACCCCAGCTGGGGTTTGCTGGAGGGGTGCAGTGAGCCAGCCCCTGCATGGTCCAGCTAGGGAGTAGAAGGTTGGGGCCAGCACTACTCTCTGGAGCAGACGGCACAACCCAGCCCAGGGCTGCAGAGCATGCTGGGATGCTGGGGGACTCAGATTTAACTTGAACCAGGAAGGGGTCTTGGACAGAAGTTTCACAAACTGGTTTGACCTAAATCACTGAAGTCTGATACTACATTCAACCAGGTTTATCTTAAACCAGCTTCAGCCATTTTGAATCTGGTTTACACGCACTGAACTTCTATTTTGTTACGAGTGTAAACCAGTTTCTGATCACTTAAGCTGGTTTTTGTGTGACTTCTGTCCCTAGCCCTAAAGACCAGCAGCGCCTAGGAATGTCGCTAGACCTCTCATACTATCTAGTACTTAGTGGGACTTGTTCTGACGGTGAGCTTTATGTCTTCATTTTGCACCCATGGTAAGCGAGTCAAAGCCACCTGTGCTTTCACTAGAAAATTCGAATTCGGGGTAATTTGCATTCAGGTGCAAACAACAACATAAAGGACAAGGCAGTCCTGAAAGCCCTTTTACAAACATGAACAGATCACATAACCCTACTGGCAGTGGGTAAATATTGCTGTTCCCACTTCTGCAGGGTAGACACTGAAGCCCCCAGTGGATTTAGTGACTTGCCTGTAATCACCCCCCCAGCTCAGGGCCATGGCTGGAATTCAGGGACTCTGGCTTCTTGCCCAGCCCAGCACTTGGCCTACTGTAAAATGCTGCCTGATGCATCACTTAGGGGCCTTTGAGAGGATGGGCTTGGGTTACAAGTGAGTAGCTAGTAAGGAATGTCCTGGCATTGAGGGAGAAAAAAAATCTGTCTATTAATAAAAGATGGCTGGAGCACTCTTATCTTATCTTCTTTCATTCCTCGTTGCTCAAAGGAAAACTGGAGACATGAAGTGGGGAGCAGAGAGCAGTGAGACATGCTGTCTCTAAAGAAAGGCAGCTGTGACTGTATTTCTAAGAATCATTAATGAACCAGGGCCCCCAACTATTCCTGTTGAAGCTTCTGGTGCTGGCATTATCAGCTTCTCTACTTGCAAATTAATTCTTCCCAGTTTCTCTCTCCAGGCTCTGATTGCATAGTTGTATTTTCTTACATTCTTATCAACATGCAGATATTCACTTCATCACCCAGGGCATTTTAAATCAGGGACACAGGCCAAATCCTAGAGCCACCCTTCAGCACCCAAAGGGAGTGGCTTGTCTTATCTTTCTCCTGGAAAATCTTTCCTTAGGCAACATCAAGAGAGACTAAGTAGAGTGCAATGCAGGGGGAAGGAAGGTTCTCCTTGGACACATAAGACCTTAATTGTACAAAGTACTATCTGTGAGTTTATTGGTTTTTTCACTTGTATAATTCCTGGGGCACATTTCACTATAACAAACTCCATTTGCACTACTGCAGCGCGCATGCATCAGGGATTGGCCTCAATGCAGGGCATCAGTATCCTAGCATTCCTTTGCCTAGGAATCCCTGCAGTAAGCATTTTGGCATTTAGCTCTTGCCTTCTTAAGGGAATGATCCCTCCCAGTGCTGATCCAGGGGAATAAAGGGCAATCAGCACTCTGAGGGATGGGGCCTAATTCTCAGCACCCAGCTGACATGCCTCTTCCACCTCCCTCCAGGACATGCACTACCTTTCCACAGGCGATTACGAGCATTTTACCCAAATCCTATCAGCTCGTTCTTACGCAGTCTAAAGAGTGACTTATTTTGCAGAGGCTAATTCTTGCTAAAGATGAATCGGCATTAGCTCGCAGTAGCGTTAAGCTATTTGTCCCCTGTGGAGACCAATCATAGAGGCACACGAAGCCCTGACTTTTCATCCTGTAGCGGGCAGTATCCCAAGTTACACCATGCCTAGTCTGAGCTCAGGCTTTCCAGTGATGTGTGGCAGTATGAAAACTGTCAGACCTCTGCCCAGGCGCTGGAGCTCCTGCAGGCGGGTATAGATGGACAGCTCAGACCCTGATTGCTCTCTGTGTCAAATGAGAGCAAAGGAGATGTGAGACTCTACCAGTTCAGAGGTAAATGGCTATACTGGGTGATGGCTGCAGGAGAATCGGCCCTCAGGTATGTTCACGCTGTCTTAGCAGTGTATTCTCAACTACACAGCAGACAGGACTTTATCCCTAGCACATGTTCCCAGCTGCTTTCTTCGCCCCCTGCTTTGCAGAGTGAACAACCTATAATGAGTTCCCTGGTAAAGTAAATACCCCTTATTACAAAACAAGAGTTAGCATGTGTCTACACAATAAGCAATGGAGCTGTTTGCAACACAATATTGATGCTTTGGGCATGTTAGAAAGAGCCATGTTTTTAGCTCGTCTGCCTGAACAAAGGACCCTTTCTCCTTCTGCATCCAAAACATAACATTATGAATCGGGGCTTGTGTTTATTTCTAAGGAATGAAAAGCTTTTTGTAACTTGCTGGGATTTACTGTTAGGGAGAACAAGGTGGGTATCTCTGTTCAACCTAAACAGAACAAAGAACACACATTACCAATGTGACCCTCTGGCTTGCAGGGTACCTCAACAGGAAAGCAAATATTTAGGATTTGCATCTCTCACTAGATACTGTTTTCGTAAAGGTAATGTGTGGTGTAATAATTACCAGTGTGCTTCCTGTATCGGGCACTCCAATGATCCTCTTTCAACCATCCAAAATGGTCTCCGCAAACTTTTCCCTCGTATTCTCTCAGAATAATTGATTTATTTCTGCCTATCATGCCCGTCCCTGTGGGATGGGGTCCCTTGAGTTTGTACATTGTTGCAAGAGGTGGAATGAACCTTTTCCCCACTGTCTGATCAGGGGCAAGGATGTTTAATTCATTTGTGCCTCCCTTTTCTCATCTGTAAAATGGACACACTGTTGCTAAGGAAACTGCACAGCGCCCCATCAAATGAAAGGCACATATAAAGGCTGAGGATTAATTCATTATCACCAAGGCCTGGGGAACAACCTGCTTACAGGGATTTTAAGTGGCCCGCAGCCCTGCTGCTGTGAGGGAGGCTGGGAAAAGGAGTTATTGTAAAGGAGAGACTTTCCCTTCTAATCCAGAGTCACTGTCATCATGGTAGTGCTTCCCTGAGGCAGAGCCCGAACTTAGGACATGCTTCAGACAGCCAAAGCTCTGAACAGGCTGGCAACAATTAGGTAGAAAGAGTTTCAGGAGAAACCTCTCTGCTCTCAGGTTCCCTCTGCAACCCTAATGCTACTTTATGCAGTTTGTTGTGGAAAGATCAAGTACTTGCTATCTATTAGGCATGCCAGGCTGATATACCAACAACTCCTTTCATCACAGATACAGGAGAGGTCACTTCCTCTACTCTAGACCCTTAGACACATCTTAGTTGCTAATGGTGACCGGAGGAATTTCCTACCATGCTTTGCACACTCACAATTGATCTTGCTAGTCCCAGTCTCCTTCACATGATTGCTCAACTTAAATAGAAGCTGCTCGCATAATTGCTCTTAGCAACACTTGTATGATTTGTGGGAAGGGAAGTACTTAAACCCATACCTAGCAGGCTGCAGAGAGTCCTATGACTTCACTGGCACTGATCACACATCTGTATGCTTTACTGAAGACCTTGCCTTGACTTCAGTTGAGATGCTCTCAGCAGAAGGGGCAACACCCTGAAGTACATAGAGGGCTACCACCCCGGCCCAGCTGCATCCATTTCCATTGATTTCATGCTGTTCCCTGATTCTGCCTTTCAGTCCAGATTGATCTGCCGCCCACCATGCGCATCACCAAAGGACTCCCAGGCCGCTTCACTGCTGTCCAGATGCACCTTCACTGGGGCGGGCTGGACCTGGAGACCAGTGGCTCTGAACACACCATAGACGGAATGAGATACTTTGCAGAGGTACCTGTTCAGATGCAGACGCGCTGTCCCCCACAGGTGGACTGCCTGCGGGCTTGCCTTTTCCACTTGGATAAAAAAATCCAGGAAATCCCCTTGCTAGAAAACCAATGTTGACAAACACAGCACCCAGCAAACTGCTGACTGCCCCAGGTAGTCCAGGGGAGAGCAAGCAGAGCGTCAAATTCTGCTCTGGTAGCATTTTGCGCCCATCTCACCCAGGTGGCTACAAACAGTTTCAGGCAGCAAAGACTAAAACTCCAATACTCCGCACTCTCTGGGACAAGAATTGGCCTGCTGCCTTTATTTCTGGGCATAAAAACGCTTGATCTACCCCTGCACTCTGTGGAAAATAGACAAGGCAAGGCAGAAGTCCCTCAAAGCTTGCAACTGTATTGCCAACCCCACCGTGTCCAAAATCATGAGACAAACTCTGAAAAATCAAGAGATTTGGAATGTAAATCGTGAGATGCTATTTTTAAATGTGCATGTGGGACGGTGGTATTTGTGAAGGTGTGGGGGACTGTGTGGGGGGGGT
>NW_017728926.1:17679320-17693859 GCF_001723895.1 Crocodylus porosus
ACCCTGGCAGGGTGTGGGGTACTGGGGGTTAGGAGTGAGAGGCAGCAGCAGGACTGGGGAGCTGTGGCTTCGGAGTGAGGGGCAGACACACACACCCACACAGACGGACAGCCACACACAGCTCTGTTGCGTGACTCGCCCTGGCCCCGGGGCTCTGTTCACTCTAGCCCCTGCCCCACTCCCTCTCTTGCCATGGGGGCCTTGATACTGCCTCTTCCCTTCCACAGACTTACTAGCTTGCCACTCTCTACATGCACCAGAGAGAGATCAAATCTCAGGATTTTTTCTTATCAGGAGATCATGAGTCAGAGTTAATTTGACTTGGAAATCAGGAGTCCTGGGATTTTTTCATGAGAGCTGGCATTACTGTTGCAATGCACAGCTTTGAGTCTGGCCCGATATTTGAGTCACAGCCATTGTCTGCGACAGACTAATTGGGTGAGGACCGAGCTGGGGGTTCTCGCAAGAAAGATAGGAGACAGAGGAGTGAAAAGCTCTAGTATTTCACTGCTCAGAGCTCTTTCAGGCTGCGCTCAGCAATCAAAACCCTGCCACAGATGAAAAAACATCCCTGATTCAAAGGTTCCTTGATGAATAGACTTGCCGTCTTCTGCCTGGCTGCTCCTGGCCCACGCTTGTCAGCCTAAAGCTCATGCGTGCTCTGGGATGTGGAAGAAATGCATCTCCACCTTAGCAGTTTGTCCTGGGGGTCCACTTCACTACAGTTCAACTGAGAGAAGGGAATGGCCCGACTCTGTCATACAGGGTCACATGCAGCAGAGAACCTGCACCTAGAAAGCCAAAGGGACAAAAATGCTCTCGTCTCCCTGATACTTGCAGCTACACAGTTAGCAAAAGGTTGACTGACAGGAGCTCGTTCTCCTTCCCTAATATTTAAACTAAAGCAAAAGCTCCTATCGAGTCCCGTGGGCTTCAGTTCAATCCCAAAGTGTTTGTTTCCTCCACCTGCCAACATACATCATTGCACCCAGGGGTGTCAGATCTGTTCCCCGCCTCTCCTCCCCCTTTTCTCTTTTAACAGCAAAGAGGGAATCATGGTTACCTTTGGGCTTCTCTTTCCTGGACTCGGACCAAATTCAGGCTTGCTGCTACGCGCAGTCTTGCTGGCAGCTGTTCATGAGTTTTAGCTGAGCAGGCAATATACACAGAAGGGTCTTTTGGCATTAACAGTTGGACTGTACCTTCAGCTAGCAGCTTTGGTGGAGGAGGAAAGGGAGGAACAGGCAGAAGAATACAGGCCCAGCTGCTACGATCTGCATTTGAGTAGAACCTGGAGACTATTGGGCCAAGCGGGTGGTGTATTGTGCAGAGAGAGGTAGTTACTTTAGCCATGTTAGTCTAAAGTCAGGCAGAAGGCAGAGTAGAGATGCACCTTACAGACTAGCTAAATCCAAGATGCATAAGTTTTTGTGAGCCTGAACTCACTTCATCATAATCTGTACAAACGCAGTAAGACACAGGTCATGACTGAAAGGGCTTATGGCTTGAATAGAGAAGAGACAAGAGATGAAGCGCATAAGCCCAAGCCACACAACAGGCTGAGCCAAGAACCCACGTATGGCCCCGGTGGACTATACCACCTCTCCAGCCAGCGCTGTGCAAGCCCCATCACGCAAGCAGGCTGCAAACCAAAGTCAACCCTGGTTTCATGCTCACGCAGATGCAGGCACATCGGAGAACCTGGGGCACCGATTAGCTCTTCAGCCCGGGACTGTTGCTTCAAGGGCTGATGGTGGTGAAGGCATCAGTCCCAATTCTCTGACTGACCCCATTGTGTCCCTGCAGCTGCACATTGTCCATTACAACTCTGGCAACTATTCCAGTTTCGAAGAAGCAAAAGACAAGCCGAACGGGCTGGCTGTGCTCGCTTTCCTGTATGTGGTAGGTCACAGGGAGGGAACGGGCATGGGGCTGTATTGCCCACATTGCAGTAGCCCCTGTGAGGCCCAGCTGAGAACAGAGCTCCTTGGTGCTGGATGCCGTTCACACACATCATAAGGAGGCAGCTCGTGCCCTCAAGAGCTTTCCCCTTTCATGACCGATTAGAGAACGGTGGTGGGGATGGTCCTTCCTTCCACTGCCCCTTCTGGGAGGGGAGCGGGGTTTGGTGCTTGGGACTCTCGGGTTTTTCCTTTCAGTCCATCTGCTGATTTTAGGTGATTTATTTAGGCCAAGAGAGACCGTGCGACTTCAGGTCAGACTTTCCCAGTGGTGGGCTTCTAACTCACTGCTGAAACACTGAAATAACAGGCTTGATTTTTCAGAGGTGCTGAGTACCCGCAAAACCTTTAGAGTAGCCAACAGGGACTGTAGATGCTCTGTACCTCCGACAACCACATCACTCACTCAGGCGCACACATACGGCTAGCTGCATGCATGTCCAACTTCAGGTTCCCAAGTTTAAAACTCTCAGCTGTGGCATCTTTGTGCCTCAGTTTCCCCTTCCTCATGCTCAAAAGGGTTCCAGCAGCAATGAATCTCCCAAGCCGAACTGTCCAAGTGCAGGGGTATGACCTGACCGCACATCATTCACCCGCCCCTCCTCTCCTTTTAGGACGGACATTTTGAGAACACCTACTACAGCAAATTCATTTCCAACCTGGCCAAAATCAGATATGCAGGTAAGTCCCTGCACCCTCCTCCCCCCTCCATTCCTGGGGTCTGGGATGCCAGTGCCCATGAGTGCTGGATGGGGCAAGCACTGATGAAGGCAGCCCGAGCCCAAGGAGAGAAGAGAGGACTGATTAGGGTCAGACCTGACCAGGCTTGACTGGTAGATGGCCTGAGATGCTGGGGTTCTTTGCCTAGATGTAGGGTCTCAGAAATATAAGGCGAAGAAAGAGCCACTGTAAATCACCCAGTCCGATCCCCAGGAAAATACCCTCCGATTTTTTTCAGTTAGTCCCTAGCTCTGCCGGAGCATGTTTTTTTGGAAGAATGGGCACAGTGACCATTTCAAGAGGAGACAACCTCCAAAGCAGCAGGCCCCAGCCTTCTAGCAGCTGGCACTGGCTTAGGCAGTCCCTGAAACATCCAAATATAGCCTGCTCTTGCATGTCCTCTTCTTGCATGACAGTGCCAGGGCCCTGACTCAGCCAGCCAGCCCCAGCTGCTAAGGCTGTTCCAGTTCATTTGCAGTCTACAAGCCTCAGGCAGCCCCATTTGTTGGCTCACCAACTACCCTGTGTGCTGTGGCTGTTGCTGAGAAAAGGGAGGGCTGCTGGGCAGCTTGCTGCACTTATGTTAAAACCAAAGCGGCGCTGCATAACTAGGCATCCTCAGCCATGCTATATCCCTGCACCTCGGAGGCATCACTCCTGTGAACCCCAGAAACAAGGATCCTTCTGCAGGATGCCCCTGCTCTTATCACGAGAGTTGCTGCGGGCAGCAAAACAAGGAGATTCCCCCTCCATCCTCAGTTCTTGGATCGGAGAAAATATAAGGCAGAACCCCATTTCATTTCACATGCCCAAATGGCACTCACCCAGCCAGCTTCTGCACTTAGGCAGAGTCTGCAATCTTCTTACACATGCAGTGAGGACACACAAGTGTGCAAATGGCTCCTGAGCATGTGCAGTAGGCTGTGCTCTGGTCGGACAGGCTCTGTCTGTATGTGCCTGAACATTAGTTCTACGATAAATTGTGGCCCAGAAAAAGCCAGGACCCCTTCCCCCATGTTTTACCCACTAACTGAAGGGTTAGAGAAGTAGGACACCCAGGGTCTAGGCTCTCTGAACCCAATAGGGCTTGACTCTGTGGCTTTCTGATTTCGCAGCAGAGTGCTGTAGGCGTCAGCCCCCAGATTAAGCATTACACATCTGCTCCCCCCGCCTTCCTCCTGAAGCTGTGCCACTGCACCTTGCCCTGGAGTCAATGGGTGGAGAGCCATGGGGAAGGGGTCCTGGCTCCAGGGACCAGGTTAGACCCCAAGGATTTCTCCCTTCCAGAGAAGCAATCCCCGCACTGAAGACCACGCACCTGCAGCTTGCCTGGGCCCACATCTCTTTCAGCTGCAGAGAGGGCAAGCTTCCTGAGGCCAGCTGGGGAGGTGGCTCAGTCTGGGTGCTGAGATGAAGTGAGGGAGGCCTTGGGGGCACTCCAACCACTTGCTACTGGAGCTAAAAACTTGGGAGGGCTTTGGTCATCCATCATCATCTAGTCAGGGGTTTTGCTGGGCATAATTTCATGACACATGCTTGCCCAGAGTATGCGAGTATGGGGCCACACACCTGCCTCGGCAGCACGCAGCCTGCTCCACATGCTCAGTAGTCATGGGGACTGCGTCATGCCTCCACATTGCACGTGGAGCAGGATGGTAAGCTGTAAATGCTAGAAACCTGACTTGTACAGCAGGGTAGAAGCCATATGGGCATTTAGAGGCTAACAAAACTCTGCCTGAAGCATCTCAGAAAAACCTGGCTTCTGCAAGTGCTGAGCAACCCTGAGCACACCAAGCTGGACTCTCCAGCTAGGCAGCCAGCTCTGCTGCAGATCCCCCCGGCAGACAAAGTCGCCGGTGCAGTCAGGTCTTTCCAGCAAATGCTAGTGTCACTCAGTGCCCATAAAATCCATCCTGGGCTATTTCTGGGGGAAACCGCTGAGGGAGCTGGGATGACCCCAACCATAGAAAAAAATTCTCTTCTTGCTTGTGCTTGGCCTTTCCATGGTGCTTCGTCATCACTGAGGCGTCCAGAGTCAGGAAGGCGTGTTAATCCTGCAGCGCATCCTTGTCAGGTCCTGTTACTGGGAATGGTTTACGGTACGGCAGCACACAGGGCCCACGGCACGAGGCAGCGCCCTGTGAAGTAGGAGCTAGCTCAGGTGCGAGGGGCAGTCTAGCTGCGTGAATGTGGCACTCCCCCGCCTGTGTTCACTCTCATGTGTAGGGCCACGTGACTGTCTGTCCTGCTGGCACCTGAGCTAGCTTGGTTGTGTGCAGGGCTTTGCAATGTGCTGTGTGGAGATGTCTGCGGTCCCTTTCCATTGCCCTTGGCAAGATCTCCTGGTAGTCAGGGAAGCGGCTTCTCAAGGCTTACCTCGTGGGGAAGCACTCTGGCCCCACTGTGCTTTTCCTCCGGCACTCACCATCTGCACCTTGTTTCCACATCCCCCGCCCAGGGCAATCCATGAGGCTCACGTCGCTGGACGTCCGGGCCATGCTGCCGGAAAACCTCTCGCACTTCTACAGGTACCCAGGCTCACTGACTACACCACCATGCTCTGAGAGCGTCATCTGGACCGTCTTCGATTCTCCCATCATCCTGTCACCCACACAGGTAACGCTCACTTGTTGGTGGCTGCACAATCGCTTCTCCTCCTTCACTTTTGCCCCCAACCTCCCCTCTCCATTTTCTGGTGATTTCCCAGCTGTCCTAAATGCAGCAGGGTCCCGGGAGGCGTATGCCTGTCGGGCATTTGGTCACTGAGTGATATCAACGGAGCAGTGATGCCATAAAATGATGCTCGCTCCTGGACGTACGTCCTTCCAGCCAAGGAAGTCAAAGCTCTGCAGAGGCAGCAGTGAGTTAAGGCTCACCGCCCCAAACTGTGCAAGACAGAGCAGTAGTGCCATCCTTGTTTTACAGGTGGGAAATTGAGGCACTGAGAGTAAATAACGTGCCCAAGATCACAGTATTCATCTGTGTTGGTGGGGCTGTCTCTGCCATGGGGCCTGGCTACCATGGCACTGTCACCATAGCTAGAACAGCACTAATCCCATATCGCGGGCTGAACTCCAGGCCCATGCTATCGCCATTAGCTGTGGCCACGTATAAGTGGATACAGCATTTTTCCTTCCTTCCCACTCTCCTGGATTCTTGGGAGAGCAGCAGATATTTTCCTCCTTCCCCCTTTTTGGCTACACAGGATATTGGGATGGCCCAGGTAGTGCTAGGCCTGTTGCTTAGCACTGGAGCCCAGGGGGGCAGATCTGTGATGGATTGTGCAGGAGGCAGGGTGCCCGCTGTCTTATTGACTGAAGGCTATGAACAAAGCTAGTAATGCTGCTTGATAGACATAGGGCCAGCTCAAGGCCTGAGCACGGTGCAAGGAGGAACCAGTTCTTGCCCTGCTCAGAGGCTAACTCCGTGCAAGGTCAAGAGGGGTAAGACCCCTGTCCCCTCTGAGCCAAGTTCAGCTTTGGGTGTCTTGACCAGCGCTGAAATCCGCCCAGTGCACCCAAGTTGCTCAGTCTGTGCAATGGTAAAACTGCTTGCCTGCTTCATGGAGCAGTGAGAGAATCACTTACTCTTTCCAGCCTTCCAGGATCTCATCCCAGCTCTGCCAGACTCCCTGCAAGGCCTTCACTTCCTGGAGCCTCAGTTTCTTTATCTGTAAAATAGTTAGAAAAAGCACCTAAGCATCTGAGAGCAGTGCTAGGTGGGGGCACCGAGCCTTGCACCAGGTTACTAGCGTTGGGCTGAATGTTCTTAACCCTCATTTTGACTACAGCTGGCAGAGCAGCTCCCCCGATTTATTATTTATAGGTGGGAATGAAACGAACCTCAGCAGCACCACCATTAGTAGCATGGCCTGACTGTCCCTGTTGGAATCAGAGACTGTCTGCTGTCATTCCCTCTGCCGCTGTGAACTGTGCCAGCCCTATGTCCACACAGCACAAGTCAGCCCTGGCATTAGGGTAATGGCAACATCCTCTATAGTATGAATTCTGTGGACCAAATGTGGGTCTGACATAAGGAGATGCAGAGCCTGTTCTCTCTCTTTCCCTGCCCAACTGCACAAGAGCGGCTGCAGATGCATGGCAGCAAGAGGGGTTTCAGTTAAGATCTCTGCAGCTCCAGAGTATAGCTGCCATTGTTGATAAGGCCCCTGTTCAGTTAAAGGCACCAGTGAAGGAGCCCTACAAAAATAAAGTGGCAGGAAAGCCCAGACTAAAGCAGGCCAAGCTGCTGAGACAGAGTCTTTACCGCAAGAAAAGAAGTGTCATGAAGCCTCTGGCCAGATTATGGTAATTACAAAATAATGACTGGTATTTTGGGAAAATCCATTTTCTCTTGTTTGCATGTGCGCTGTATAAATAGATGAGCTAATTTCAGCTAATGGCCAGTTGTCGGCTTTAGCTATGTGGTGGGTCTCGACTACATCTAAGGGGTCCACAAAAGACGACTATAAGGGGTCTGCACCTCCATTCAAAATTTCTGAAGGGGTCTGCATCTCCATTCAAAATTTAAGAGGTCTGCAAATGAAACAAGGCTGAAAACGACTGATCTGCACTCTAGCCCAGGCCTTCAACATGACCTGAGTTGTTCCAGGTTCCTGATCCTGAACACAAGGAAGTCCATGGGTGACCATGGATGCATTGTCCTTTCGAACAGCAATCAGAACCTCTTAGGAAGGACAAGCCTCTGCCTGTCATTGTACCTCACCAAGGTCCAGAAAGTAGGATTTAGTGAGGGACAGAGACCCAAAATAAGGAAAACAAAAAAAAAAAGAAAGAAAGAAAGAAAAAAGAGAGAGAGAGAATAAGGGGGTTTTGATTGATGGGTCTTCATTTTCCTTAGATGAATAATGTTGCCTGCAGCCTCTTTAAGGCAGGAGAAAATGAGTGAAGAGGCTCTGTTGGTGGTGAGCAAGGTGGATTTGCATCTGAAACAGGCAGCTGTTCATTCCAATGGGGGGAAGCTGAGGACAGAGATAGCTGTGATCAAGCAACACAATAGGAAGAATTGCAAAATTCCCCTCCATGGATAGTGATGGGCAGGTGCTCACAACAATTTCCTCCTCCAGCCCCTTTGGACAGTGGCAGATTTAGCTCCTGGCTTCCCTGCTGTTCTACTCTTTTGTTTCTTTGCCTTGCTAATGCCACTCTGTCCTGACATGCAATGTCTCAATTCAGTTCTGCCAATAAAGTGTTGGGTCTGATCTGCAGCTCATGAGCCACTTGTCTGATGAGGGTAGCTTGCTTTTTAAAAGTCATCTATCCATTTCCCCTCTGTTTCCTGTGCTGTGTCTTGCTTAAAGATTAAGCTGCTGGAGAACACCTTGCTGGACTGGCAAAACAACACCCTGCGAAACGACTACCGGCACGCACAGCCCCTCAACGACAGGGTGGTGGAAGCCTCCTTCAAAGCTAAAGTGGAGCAAGGTAATATGGGGGCGAGGGGTGGGGTTGTCTCCAGGTGAGGCTGAGGCCAGGAAAGAAATGAACAGTAAGATGCATTCATGCAAAAAGAGAAATGATGGCCAACGGAGCATGGGTTCAGGGTAGGCAAGAGGACCAACTGTGGTCTCATTGACATTGGTGGGAGCAGAAATTGGCTTCCCATTGCATGGTTGCTATTGCACTATAGTTCCCTTAAAATTTGACAAAGACCATGTGGTCAGCAACTGCTCTGTTCCCTCAATGAGATTCCCCAACATGCCCTGTAAAGGAGACGGGTCCTGCGCGACAGAGAGACTCCCCAGTGTTTCCAGCGTTAGGAAGGCCCAGAAGTGTCCCTGTGGCGTGTACAAACGTCCGCCTGTTACCTGTAGATCTGGTTGCAAATGCTGTTGTTTCATTGCTCTAGAACTGTGTCACCCAGAAGACCTCACCTTGAAACTGGAGCAAATACAGGCTCTGCTCCAGGACGTGAGGAAACATCTGCTGGGGGGAGTGCACCTGAGGGGTAAGAAACGAGCACCTGCTTATTATTTCCGAGAGCTTCATTTGCACAGGAAATCGCTCCCTATGTCCCTGAACTGAGGGCCTAAGAATTGCTCTGTCCTGGCTGCCTTAAATATCAGCGGACACTATATGGACATATGAGGGTAGAACCCGGTCCTCTGTCTGGTCCAGATGACGTTTTGAGAGACAGCCACAACGCTCTGCTCTTCCGTCTCCGAAGTTCAGCACATAATGTTTTTTCAAACATTAAAGAGCTAAAACGTACGGCATCCCTATAGCATACGTTGTCATCAGCCGGGGAGGGAGCTCACACACCTGCTCAAAGCAGGTCAGCAAGACAGTCAGGACTACAACTCCTGAGTCACTGGCTTACGTTTTCACAAGACTGTCCCTCCCGGCAGCTTGTAGGTCAGGCCCTAGCCTTGTCCCCTAACATACCTTGTAGCACAGGGAGCCTTTAAGGATATGTAACGACTGCCCCTTGCTCGGTTTTTTCAGGTGCTCAATCTCGTGCTTTCCCAGCGTTCTTCTTCCCCGCCGACAACATCGAGAGCTACGTGACTGTCCGGCCCCTCCGTGCCATGGTGCTGCAGTCCTTCACCGTGTGCTTCTGGATCCAAATCCAGAACCGTGGGAGTCAGACGGTTCTCTCCTATTCCACCCCAGAGAGAGACAATGAGCTGGTGGTGACCGTGGGGTCAGACGTGGGGCTGTGGGTTGGGGGCCATTTTATTAACTTCTTCCTGCACCATAGGTCTGAGGAGTGGCTCCACTACTGTGTATCCTGGACATCCCACTCTGGGACAGCAGATCTGTGGATTAATGGGGCAGTAGGGAGGGAGAAGAGTATCCAGAAGGGGTACGCGACCCAGGCTGGAGGGACCCTTGTCCTCGGGAAGGACAGAGACAATCTTCTTGGGATCTTCTCCAACAGGTTCATAGGCTGGATGAGCCATGTGAACCTCTGGAACAAGGTTCTCAGTCATGCTGACATTCGAGCACTTGCTCTGTGCAAACACAATGAGCTGAGAGGAGACGTCATCGGATGGGGGGAGACCCCCATGAGCGTCTCAGGAGGAGTGGTGCTGGAGACAGATTCCAGTTGCCATTGATCCTCTGCTCAAAGTGCCTGGCTGAGGTGGTACCGGCTTCGTGAAAACAGGGGAAGCACAGCGTATTACTTTTCTTGAATCACTGGTGGTTGTACCTCCTGCTTTTAGCTCCATGAAACACTTGGCATAGTGCTTCGCTTTGCTTTCTGCAAGGGCAAGACAGGGGTTAAAGCCTTTGTTTTTGGGGTGCTGGTGGGGAAACCAGATGTGAAGAAATCCGTGCAGTCTAGTGTCACAGGCCATAGACGGGCGCATGCTTCAAGCATGCGGAGTTTCAGAGCGCTTCAAATTCAGTGCTGTGTGGGCACGCGCCCCTTACCCTTGACGCACTTTAAAATGGCCACAAACACATGAAACAGTGCAGCTCTCCGGCCAGGGGGCCAGAGAGCAGGCATCCCTGCACACGCCTCTGGGCTGCAGCAGTTCCTGCGGACAGGAGAGCGCTCACCGGCTGGCCACCTTGCTCCTCCCTCTCTCCCACAGTGCTGGCTTGTTGGGATGGTGCACTGGGGGATGCTGGAGGACCACTGAGCCACATAGACATTTCAGGATGCACTTTGGCCATTTTTGAAATGCTTCTGCAAGCACGCACATCTTCACCCTTGGTTTTTGGAGTGCTTTGGAGCACTTCAGATGTCACACCTGTCCAGGAGCATGTACCAGGAGTATGACTAATGTCCTTCTGGCCTCTGGAAGAAAAAGACACTTCCCCACGGCAGCTTCATACACAGCATCATCCTCTGTTCATGAGTTAGGACCTCTTTTG
The DNA here is from genome assembly GCF_001723895.1 of Crocodylus porosus. Lineage (NCBI taxonomy): Eukaryota > Metazoa > Chordata > Crocodylia > Crocodylidae > Crocodylus > Crocodylus porosus. The sequence continues at coordinate 17,689,846 of NW_017728926.1, forward strand.
CTGCTTGCACTGCTTATTTTTCCCCTCCTTCCTTGTCACCTGCATTCAGCTCCCTCTTCTCTCTGGTGCAGGGTATCCACCTGCCTTGTGTCTAGAATTGACCCACTCTTTCTGCATTGACGTTTTCACGGGGGTTAAGCACTCCTTCCTCTTCACACCTAGAGTGTCATCTCTTTCCACCTCTTCAGCATTGAATCCTCTCTTGCCCCATCCTTTCCTACCTGCCCTTGGCACTGGCTAACGGGTCAAGCCAGATCATATCCTCGAGGAAGGACTCTTTGAAATGGTATCAAAGACCTGCTGGGACAGAGGCGGCACAGGGGCTCTTCTCTCTAGTTTATTGCCCATTCCTCTGAAAGGAAATCAGTGACAAAAAGGAAAACTGAGCAGTCAGAGAGCATTGCAGAGCCCTGAATCACCAGCTGCTGTGTTGAAACAAATCCACAGGCCCCTAGACATGTCAGGGCCATCTTGTGGCCGTTGTGCATTGCAAAGGCAGACACAGGACTCCAATTCTCCTTCCCTAGCTAGATCAGAGCACTTAGGCTAAAGGCCTGTCTCCACCAGTACCTGCAAGCCCAGGAGAGCTGCTGCTGATCAGCTGTTTCTTTCCAGCAGACGGCAGCAGCACGCACGCTTCACTTCTGACCGCTGAATGGCGCTTGCTAGCGATGGGTAGCAAGGGCAAGCTCTCAGCTTTGCACGACAGCTTCCAAACGTGCAAAACCTAGTCTAGCGAACGTGCTAAAAAGCTCCCGTCATTCTGCCCTGCCCCTGTTCTGCGAGCCGGCGCTCTGCTGCGCTCAGACGAGCCGATGCCACGCAGAGACGGGCTGTATCTGTTCCTTGGGAGCGCCTTGGCTCCCCAGCTGGAAGCAGCGCGGCTGCATTAGTGTGGCACTGTGCGTGCACCTGAAAACCCTGTAGAGAAGTCCAGATGGGCATGACTTATACGAGGCTGGTACTTGGGGGCGTTTCTGGGAGAAGAGCTTTTTGTGCCCTCAAGCAGAAGGGTTTTACAGTGAAGGAACCAGCCACCTCCCCCTGGGTGAGTGCTGTGCCCTTGCGAGCTTGGCCTGCACACTCGAGCACAGTGCTGGTATGGAGAGCTGCTCAGGGCGGGCTCACTGGGTACAGAGGATCCATATGTCACATTGAGCCTTGCAGCGTGTGCGAAGGGGTGAATACTAGGGACTGCCTCTGCCTATTTGCCTTGCCTCTTGAATGCTGCTGGCAGCTGGACGGTCCAGTCTGTCACACCAACATCCCAGGCCTGTCACGGCTTCTTGGCTGAACGATGCTGCTGTATCCCATGCATGTGAAATACACGTGCCAATAAATTCAGGGCATGGATTTGCTGGTTCTGTCACCGAGGTCAGGCTGAGGTAACACCGCAATGTGTTTGGAGGGTTTGTGGGATGCCACATGCTGAGGACTGATACGTTTCTTTGTCCTAAAGGGGCAGGTGCTGGGATGCTTCTCAACCAGAGGCTTGTCCTGCAGCAGAGCATCTTCTAGGCAAGCCAGGCCCAACTCCTGCAGAGACTTGTCCTCTGAGTTCGAAGCCTGAGGCATGCGGGCTGAGGAGCAGCAGAAGGAAAGGAGTTGCGGTCGACAAGGGGAACTGATGTGGGGGGTGAGCACTCAATGCCTGGACTGCCTGTTGGCAAGGGCAAAATAGAAAAATCCAGTGTCTTGGCTGCAAAGCGTGTGTGTGTGTGCATGTATGAGCACACATGAATGACTGAGGAGGGTCCTGGTCATTCCAGCTCTAGCTCTGCAGGGCAGCAACTTGGCAAATCATGGTGATGCTCTTGTGTCTCCAGAGCTGTCTGGTGGACTGATGGCTGGGTGTCCAAACTCCCCACTTGGCATTGCTGCTTTCCCTCCCCAGGAGGCCAAAGTGAGTGCAGGCTCTGCACCATCCCGTTCACGGGAGTATAGGGATCCCCCTAGTCCAAGGGGAGGCTGCAGGGAGGTCGGCAGTGCTGCTGCCATGGCATGCCCTGCCGTGTCCTGCTGGCATTTCCCTGCCTGGTTCTGTCACTCCAGCTCCCTCCCTGAACACATCCCCTCAGGAGCAAGAGTCCAAGGGAAACGTAAGCACGGTTTCCTTCCCCACGGTCCCAGTCACTTGCTCACTCCTTTTGTTCCTCCCTTCCAACTGGCTCATCGGCCTCAGGGTAGGCTGACGATCCAGGCAGACCTAGACAGCTTAGTTAGATGGGTGGACCAGAACCAGACACTATTCAACACTGAGAAGTATAAAGTGCTCCATCTGGGGAGGTAAAATCTGCGACAGACTCACAGGCTTGGGGGTGCTACACTAGCTAGCGCCATGTCCGAAAGGGACCTGGGGCTCATAACTGAACATAAAATGAATATGAGCCACTAGTGTGACGCTACAGTTAGCAGAGCAAACAGTACACTGGCATGCAGCAACCAGTGCATCTCAAGCAAAACTAAGGGAGTTATTCTCCCGCTCTACTCGGCGCTGGTGAGGCCGCAGCTGGAGCACTGCTGCAGTTCTGGGTGCCGCACTTCAAGGAGGACGTGGAGAAGCTTGAGAGAGCCCAGAGAAAAGCCACTTGTATGATCAGAGGACTGAAGAGCAGGCCATACAAGGCAAGGCTGACAGATATGGGAATACCCAGCTTAGAAAAAAGAAGTCTTCGAGGGGATTTGGTGGCAGCTTACAAATATATCAGGGGATAGGTGAACAACTGTTCACCAAAGCACCCTAGGGGCAAATGAGAGCAATGGTCACAAACTCCTAGAAGGAGGTTTCAGACTGGATATAAGGAAAAACGTCTTCACGGTTCGTGTGACCAGACTCTGGAATAGCCTCCCAGTGAGGGTGGTGCAGGCACTTACCCCGGAGATGGCCAAAAGGAGCCTGGACGCACACCTTGCCGGGGCTATTTGACCCCAGCAGTCTTTCCTGGCCAGAGCAGGGGGGCTGGACCCGATGATCTCATGAGGTCCCTTCCAGCCCTAAACTTCTGTGAATCTGTGATGTGAAGGATTTTCAGCCCAGACCCAACAAGCAGGTACTTCCCTCCCATTGAGTTCTGTAAACGCCCTGAAGGAGCTGTACCTCACTGGCCAGTTTGCTTGTGGTGGCGCTGGTTGGACGTTGGAGGTGGGTCCCATCTTTCACCAGACACAAGTCACAAGTCTTTGGAACAGACCACATCTGACCTGGGCGTGCAGTTGTGCTTTCCCTCTTGCTCTCGTGGCAGAGACAAATGAGTGACTGCCAATAAGAGCAGGGTGGAGATTACAGCATAGGAGCATGATGGAGAAGTGGGTTAATTCCCATTGCAGTGATAGATGCCATGTGCCAGCTACAGTCAGGCTCTCCAGCTTTCTGAGCCTGACAGCCCTTGTCCATCTGAAAACAGTGGATGTACTGGTAATCAATGCATGGGCTGATGGGAGCATTCATCTATTCACGGGTGTAAACAGCTTGCCGATCCTTGGATGAAAGACCACTATAGAGAGGGAAATAATTGTCATTCCAGTAATGACAGGAGCTGCAGCAATCAGTCAACTACTAGCTCATCCCTAACTCCTTGCTTGCAGGCCCAAGCCTGAAGGCTTGGGGTTCATATGCCCCCTAGTTTTGCTTGCCTTTAGCCCTAAGGCCCTTGGCGCAAGCAAGGGAGGAGCCTCCCATTTCCATAAACTGGGCTTAAAGCCTCTGCACCTCAGCCAGTACTGAACCACATTAGAAGAGCAGGTCTGTGAGGCGGCTCAGGAAAAGTGCCTTCTTGGACACACAGGATGCCCGCCAAAGGTTTTGGAAACATCTGAAGCCCCAGGTGCAGGTGGAGGATGTTTGCTGGTAGTAGGGCCACTTATGGTTCTGGACTCTTGGATTTGAACTTAGTTTTGGCTAATTTGACCTTGGATACAAATTATCTTGCTGGGATCCTATGACCCCAGCTGACTTCCTGCCCTTTGGGCAGGGGGCTGGACTCGATGATCTCCCGAGGTCCCTTCCAGCCCTAA
>NW_017728926.1:17693870-17714210 GCF_001723895.1 Crocodylus porosus
CTGACTTCCTGCCCTTTGGGCAGGGGGCTGGACTCGATGATCTCCCGAGGTCCCTTCCAGCCCTAATGTCTATGAAATCTAATGTCTATGAAATACATATATATATAAATCCCTTACTCCATATATACACATATACATCTATACATATATCCCTAACTCCTTGCTGTTACTGACTCAGGATGCAGAGAAAGTGGCAAAGATGGAGAGGGGAGCAGCAAAGAGGCTAACACGCCGGTTGTGCAAGGAGAGGCAGAGCGAACCGGGCTGTTTAGTGTGGAGAAGAAAGGAGCAGTTTCCACAGCTGAAAGGCTACCCTAAAGACAAGGAAGCGCAGCAGCTCTCCTCCACTGCAGAGGGCAGGGTGTAAAGCAGGGGGCTTACATTGCAACAGAAAGCAGACTTAGATGTGGTCTCAGAAAACCACTGCCTTACTTTTGGAACAGCGGGATGATGGAGCCAGCTGCCCAGGGACGTGCCTTCACTGGAGGTGCTGACAAGGCTGGAGAAGCATTTTCCAGGGATGGCCAAGAAACAGAGTATCCCGCATCCATGCAGGGATCAGCCTACATGAATCTTGAGGTCATAGGCGCTGACTTTTATTTTTGCTGGGTGGGAGGCCCAGGATGATGCCCCCTTCCCCTAGCCGTGGCGCAGCCAGAGCAGAGCTGAGTGGAGCCCACGGGGGTGGATGTGGGCTCCCCACCCTGCTACCCGGGGAGCACAACTCAGCGCCACCACCCCTGCTGCTGCCAGGTGGGCAAGGGGTGCCTTGCCATGATGGCACAGCCAGCATGGGGTCCCAGGGGAGGGCAGCAGGATGGGGATCCCCAAGGCTGTAGCAGACAGCCCATATCCACCCCTGTCCTATGCATAAATCTGGTGGGCATGTGCCCCACTCTCTATACCTCCTTCCCTGGGGGGGCATGCTGTGGCAAGTAGCCACTTTTCTCCACCTCTGCCCCCAGAACAAACTACCCATGGCTCTGCCCCACTCCCTGCCCTGGCCCCGGGTCCCATGCACCGCCCTGGCTAGGCAGCTCCCCCAGGCCCAGCCCCTGCCCCACTTCTTCCCTCACCATGGGGGCCTCAATCTGCCCTCCCATAGACTTACCTGCAGGCAGCTGGGGGAGCTGTATTCCTGGCCACGTGCACCTGGCACCCCCTGCATCCCGCTCCCCGCAGCCTCTTGCAGGCTGGAGCTCTGCCGGTCCGCAAAGGGAAACCTGCCATTTCCCATATTTTTCCATGGTGAACGGAAAACCTGGATCACTGCACAGTACTAGGAATCCAGGACAAATTCTGTCTCAAAGTCATGCCATCCAGGACCGGGACTTGATGTCCCCATTTCAGGACGGTCCTGCCCAATTAGGGACATGCGGTCACCCTGCGCTCTGCCCTCGGGCCCCCACCTATGCTTAAATTCCCTCAAACCTCTGGGATGCTCGTTCTAACTGGCCTATTGATCGTACCGCTAGGTGGCAGCCGAAGCTTTGGGATGGGAAAAGATGAGTGTGGCTGGGACCAAAGACACAGTTGGACAGCAAGGGACACTGCTGGTGTGAAGAGACAGCACAGAGAACGGTAGGTGACAGACCACAGGTTGCTACCTACCGCTCTCCTAGGGCTGGAGTCCAAGTAGCAGGCCTGGTACTTCGACAAGCAGCTGTGTGCAATGCAGGCTGTGACCGGATCTTACTGAGGGGCAGGACCCAATCCAGTGCATGCACACCACTCCATGCTCACTCCCCCTGGTAGGTGAGAGGGAGTTTACTCTGTTTTCAGAGCAGAGGGAACCGCTTGCGGTGCACGCTAGACTAGAGCAGCCACGTGGTGAGAGAGAACAGAGTAACTAGTGCACTGTAAAACCGCTTCCCTCTTCAGCTTGTTGCAGACAGGCCCTGCATCTCTCCAGCATTTCCCCAGCCTTTGCAAAAGACTCTGAAATCCACAGCTGAAGAGGTGCGTGCCTGCAGCTGGCATTCGCCGATGGGAGCAATCCAGCTGCTAGAAAGAGCAGCCAGCATTTTGCTCAGCCACAACACAGGCTTCCATCTCCATCAGATGATGCGAATAAGGCACTAAATTAGCATTGGGCTAGTTCTAGCTGAAATTCAAAAATGCAGCGTATATGAACACTTGTGTGCAGGCACATGGAGCGATAGCTTCCCACAAGCCAAACCAAACAGCCAGACACCGAGTGGTATCTGCCCTCCGGACTAGCGCAGCGAGATCCGTCACCCCAAAGCAGAGCACAGTGCTGAGCAGAAGGAAGGGAACTACCGTTGTTAATCCCGATACCGAACAACAGGTTTATTCAGCATGTGGCGTTCCCTGGCCTGGTCTCTGGACAGAAAGAAAAGCTACAAATCGGATTGAGAAGCTGGAGATTTAAGTCCCTTGTTTCTATTCCAAGAGGACAGGCCATTAATTTATGGCCTGCCCCACAGGACAGACCATGTATTTTCTTTTTACTGGTGGACACTTGTGATGGGGGGACCCAGGGAGCTGAGCTTGGAGGGAGGTACCACAGGGACTGAAGAATATCCTGCTAGCATTCATCATGCTCTTTCACTGGGGAGAGTTTCTCTTAAATGAGAAAGGTCATTGTGGGCATGACCCTGCGCTCATTCCCCATTGCACCAGCGCTGACAGAACTCCATTTACTGCATTTTAATCCCGGACTTTTTCTTCCATTGCATCCTGGCTTTTACATGACTATCCCAAAGCACTTCCCCAAAACCCCTGCTTGCTGCTTAAATACCCCAAAAATCTGCCTGTCTTTTCCAATGGCTCTTTGAAAGGCTAGAGTTTGGGCATCCATAAACAGCAGACTACTGGTAGAGATTAGCAGCCATATCACTATCCTTCAGCTTGCCCAAGGCCAGTTTCCCCACCGCCCTTGTACTCTCAGCGTTGCAGTCCCTCCATTTCACATCTCTTCATTTGGACCTTAAAGCTAGTGATGGGCAGCGCCATCTTCGGCAGGCACAAACGCCCAAACCAGCAATAAGTTTCTTTTCCTGGGATGGCGAAAAGAACCTGAGTTTAAGTCCTTCCTGCTTTATTTGGTTGGGGATTGTCTCTCTGGGGCTGCCAGTCTGACCTCTTCCACCAGGTCTAAATTCAGACAAGAATGGATCTGATGATACAAGAAGAATCAGCTGGACTGGGTCCTCAGCTCCTCTCTCTTCAAAGCAGGGATGTCATATTTCACAAGCAACCTTACACACCATAGGGATATGGTATATCGCTATCATTCTCCTCTCCCTTCAGTAGATCCCCCCGGCATTATTCTAGAATTACCCCCGTGTATGAGTCCAAACTCATCCTCTGCATATTAGCAATATTTTTCTCCCATTTTCCAAGCTTCAGGGTAACATTATGCTGGCAGTAAAAGGAGGCAAGGAACACAATGCAGCAAGCAGCCATCAGTATCCACACGCCATCTTAAAAAGATTTGTTTGCACATAACGTGAAAATTGAGATGCGCTTCATATATTTGTGTAAGCAAATAGCAACCGCAAACAAGCAACGATGGAGAATTGTCCTCTGGGTCCTTCATAAAAAGTCATGGCTTTTCCTCCAGATACTAAAGGAGCATTACAATTATCAGTCACGCTTTCGGAGAACACGCTGGATTTCCCAGAAGTGCTGTGTTGTTAAAAGCAAAGGGGGGGTTATTTTGCCTCCTTGTTACAAAAACACAATTGCGCAGTGCCACCAAGAGGGAAACAGATGTCAAACACTTCACGGCTGCAGCTGTTCCTGTCTGCTGGATTTGGTCTGAAGACAAGTAGAAAGACTAATCTTAAGATCTGTCCAACCTCTGCTGAAGGAGACCTATTTCCATGGGTGATTGCAGAGGTTTAATAGTTTGCTGACTACCATGACTGAGGAAGTTTTGTAGAAAGCTGCCGATTCAGGGAACTGGCACTTCATGAGTCTGATTCTTCTCTCATTCACACCAGTGTAAATCAGGAATAATGCAAATTAATTTAAGGAATGAAGGGAGTTAGGAGCAGAAGGGGACCTATGGAATGGCACCAAGACAAGAAGTCTATCAAAGATCGACTGCGGCTTTGGCAACATGGTCACAGACCGCCATTCTCCCCCCTGGGCACGCCTGATTTCCTGCATCGCCTGGATGGTTTCAGATTCATTCTCACCCAGTCCTTTGGATGTCCCCTTGGGCCAGGATTTCAGGCTCTCATTTTTGTGGGTTCAATGCAGGTCACCTTGGCAGAGCTAATACTGGATTGCACTAATAGGAAAGGTGCTTAGGCATCTGAGCACCATCTTTTTTTTTTTTTTTTAAGAGATGCCCAAAATATTTAAATTGCACATGGAAGTAGGTGCTGGTGTTAGAAGGAAGGCTCAGCCTAAAAACCTGCCTGAAACACCAAGTCCTCTTGGTCTCCATTTCCATTAGAGCCACCCACACACACACACACACGTTGAAGCCCTGCTCAGAACAGAGCAGACTGGGCGTGCAGACTTATCCCACTTCACTTAGTAGTTTGAGGTCTCGCTACCTTTTCTGGCCATAGTCCTTCTGTTTTTGGCTCCACGACAAATGGCAAAATGACCATCTGCCACTAGGATTTCACTAAGCCCTGCGTCTCTGGCTCCGGTCTCTGGCTGGTCCCCAGACTGTTATATGTGGCATTTGGTATGTGCAGGCAACCACGCTAGGTATATTAAACTGCGAGAAGCAGCATCTTCTATGGGCCAGAGCACAGGCTGAGGGTCAGGGATCCTGGAGTACTAACTCTGGCTGCACTGCAGACTCACTCCGTACACTTGGACCGGCCAAGACCTTGCCTCAGTTTCCCTGCCTCTGAGATGTGGATGCTATTTCTTCTCTTGCACAGGAACGATAGATAACCAGCATTTAAATAGCATTTTGGAAGCGCTGCCTCTGGACCCAGGGGCTGGACACATTGCAGGGTTTGACTCAGGGCTCCAGAGTCAGCTGCAAACGCAGAGGAAAGAAATTAACCTTTCAAAAATCATTCACTAGCAGCAACATTTGTGCTAGTGCTGGTAGGGGATAGCTAAAGAGACAGCCCGCTGCCTGCTTTGGACATACTCTTACTGCAGAAGACGTGCAGAGGCAGTCTGAATGGAAAAGCACAAGTCCGGTAAGACACCTGCTCCCCCACTGAAGAGATCCCTTGGTCACCACAGGGTCCGCCAAATGCTGAGGTGGGTTAGAGGGTACTGTTCATGGGCACCTCTTTCTTCTCATTCCAAGTCCCTGGGACAGCTTTGATATCCATGAGCTCCTCTTTGCCCATTGCTACTTCCACCCCATTCCTTTTGGCCATGATCTGGTTGATCTCCATGAAGGTTTTGTTCTTGGTTTCAGGAACAATGAAGAAGATGTAAATGATGGTGGCCAGGCAGATGACGCAGAAGACGAGAAAACTGTAAGCCCCAAGTGCTTGCTGAAAGAGCAAAGCCGAAGTGAGAAGTCAGGTGATGCTGAGATAGGGGCTCAGCAGCATGGGGGCATGAGACTTTGGGGTTCAGGCTTTACTCACCTCCATATAGAGGAACACGAGCCCCACAGTGAAGTTGCAGAGCCAGTGTACGGATCCACCCACCATGAATGCTGCAGGCCGGGATGACTGAAGAAACATCTCAGTGATCAGTACAAAAGGGATGGGGCCTGAAGGGAAAGGAGGTGTTTGCAGGTTTGAACAGCAGTTGCCATTGTTTAAATCCCTAGAAGTCTTGGCGTGATGGAGGACAACAGGTGCTGAACCACCAGCCTGGATAACCCAGCTGGAGGATTACACTAATAAAAGTAGATGGTGATGACGGTAACTAGACCTTATCACCATTACAGCATCAGCTGCACCTCTGTCCCCATCCGGAGCTGGCTGCATGCCTTCACCTGGGCTGGGACACAGCAGCTCTCTCGCTTTCAGACTCGGCTGTGGGCTGCAACACCCTGGCGGCCAGCTTTGCTTTCTTAACTGGTCCAGATAGGCTTGGCTCCTGTGGGCCTCGGTACACTGAGGAGTTGTGGTTCTGGCCGGTGGAGGGCAGTAGGTCATGTGCACAAGAGCCATTTCATTACAGGGTTAATCACTTCCATTTTTCAGACAAATAAATGCACAGTGTGTGCCTTTAGGAGACTTGCCCAAGTACCATTTAGGAGACAACTGCTATCTACAGGTCTCTAGAGCAACTTATTTTAGACTCGAGGCACCACGCCATAAACGTAAGAGGTCGCTCAGGAAATGTGAGCTTAGTTTTCACTTGCTTTTTAACTACAGAAAAAACAAAGCCGAGCAATTCTTCTGTTACAAAGGAATTAGAAAGACCTCAGCAGGTCAGCATGTTTTTGACACTAGGGATTCCCATTAGAATTCTCTGGGCTTCTCTTGTGGATCAGGTTTGCACACCTAACACTGCTAACATTGTGTGACACCCTACAGCATCCCTGAAGCAATTTAAAGGTATCCCAAGGTTGTGTGGCATCCTGGTTGAGAACCACGGGTCTAGAGAAACTCCTACAGCTCTTATCGAGGCAGCCCTGGTTTTTCAAACTGAAATTAGCCCTTACATGTACTCATTGGAAAATGGTGCGAGAGATCACCGCACTGGCCCTTTGCTGCATAATGAGGTAAAGCAGCTCATTTTCTATTGCTCATCTCACACTCAACATGCACCCATCTGATGGGGTAAATGGTCTTCTTCGAGGGCAACCAGGTGGCAGGAAGGTCACTGCTCCTGCCTACTGGTGGAACAGACTCTCGGTCACACAAAGCCCTGAGTGCCAGCCTAGCCCAGTGACGTATTTACCAAATGGCAATGGGGAGCAAAGGGAAATAGGGCAAATGGAACTGTTTGTGGGCCAAAAATCACTGAACATTCACAGCTGAGGAAGAAATACATCAGGAGAAAGAGGACAAAAGATCCTGCACTTGCCCCGGCTAGCAACCCTGCGCTCTGCACTGAGCCGCACTCCAGGCCTGTTGGACTGCACCGGGGGAGCAGGAGGGAGGAGGTGGCAGCAGTTTCCATTTGCCAGTGAAGCCCTCCTGGAGCACAAAAACAACATGTTGTAGCATTCAGAATGGCTCTGGCAGGCTCCTGCTGACAGGCACCAAGTGCATCAAAACCACGAGGTCAAGTTGTGCTTCCAGCTAGACATACACTGCTCCCACCACTTCACAGCCCAGCCAGGGACAGAGTGAGGCTTATAGGAGGCAAGCGTTGAGCTTCTCATCATCCTACTTGTGCTGTATAACTCCAAGAGAGCCGCATTCCTGCAAAGCCAGTAGGAGCCACCCTTCTCATAGCAAGGTCTTTGCAGAGCCTCTAAAAATAGGACCTTCTTTATCCACACATGTTCTGGAGATCCTCCTTCAGCTTAAGGGTTAAGAGGCCTGCCTGTTTCAAATGCAAGGTGCTTCACCCTGTCTGACACAGTCTGCATCAATATTTCTAGGTCACATGGCCATTCAGAGATCTATGGATCAGTACCCCCGGATGGACGCATGATGTTTGCATCAGGACAGTCTGCCTTCATACAGGTATAAATATGGAGCAGATGCACAGCTCTACACAGATGCAGCTCAATCTGTTCCAAGGTGAATTTACCCCTAGCCAAGTCAAAAGGAACTATACTCTTAATCTCGGGGCATCATTTGATCAATGCAAGATGTTGCCACCTAAATTACACATGTTGGTGAGGTTTTATAACTGCCAGACAGCTGCCTTAGGTGAGCTGGGGGTCTGTCCTGCCCTGGATACCCAAGGTAAGTTACACTGGTGTAAAGGTGTCACGTGTCCACACCCCTTGTTGCTGTTAACGCTGCAAGTAACACGCCGCCCAGTTGTGCCGACACAGGAGATCAGACCGGTCCATGCATACTTACTTGCCCCAATAGCATGTCCGATGATATAAGCAATGACACTGGCTATGCTGATATACGGCATCCAGCGAACACTGGTCTGAGGAAAGTAAGTCACTGGTTAGAGTCAGTTCACATCTAAAGCAACAAACCCAGGCTAGGGTTTGCCATGAGATTTTGGGAACCTCTAGCCCCGGGGGATGTTTCCTATTTGGCAGAGTTCACAGTGGTGGAGAGTGTGGATTTGGCAGTGCTGGTATCTGAACCCAGTGCCTTGTCTGGGCTGGACCCTCAGTTTGCATGAGCAGATGCAAGAAATGCACATTGTGGCTCATCAAGTGAGACTATGCAGCCAGAGCCAGCCACACTGCGTGCAAGCTGCTGAGTTATCTCACCAAAATGAGCCCATCCATGTAATCAATTGTTTCCCTGCTTTCCCAGCAGAATGATTAGTCCCCTATAGCGCTTGCTCCTAAGTGCAGGGGAGTTCTTATATATTCTCCCTGCAAAGTGGGGAGGCAGCCTTTGACATGCCAGCCCTGCTCACATCCCCTCCAAGGTCCACAAACACACGGCAGCTGTCGGCTAAGCTATCTAGCTACAGACCTGGAGGTTCAGGGCCATCGTTAGCACGGCGCAGGAGATGCAGCACATCCCAAAGCCGACAAGAAGCAGAATCCTCCTCCCCGCCAGCTCAATGATGAAAACCTGGAGGACACAACAAGAGGTTAAGTAGGGAGACCTTGAGGGAGCCAACCAGGCCTTCTCCCAAAGCGAGGAAGAGGCCAACAAGTTGCCAGTTTAGTGTGGTGCTTTCTGAGCCAGGGCCTGTGCAACCTCTGGTGAGAGTCATAGTTTCAAAGTCCTTTGAGTTAGAAGAGGAAGGAAATTACTGAGTTCTCAAAAGTTGTAGAGAGGTCTAGTTCAGGACTTACTCTAAGCTCCACAGAATAGGGTAACGGTGATAGAGGAAGAGGTCCCCTCTTGACAGGACTGTCCAAGACAATCCCAGAGGAGTCCACGTCAGGATAGACGTGTCCAGAAAATTCTCCAGAAGGTTTAGTTGTTTGGTGTTTTTTAAAATAGAGAAGTTTTCATTTTCAGTCAAATCTCCTGGGGTCTCTCTGCAATGAAGTTCCCATGGCAATCATGTGTCATGGCAACAAACCCCGCTATTCTGGAAACCATGTAAATAATAAACACGTCCTGAAGTGTGGATAGAGGCACCAGAGCAAGCTTCACCTTAGCACAGGTGTGGCTAACTGTGCTAGCTGCCCTGGGCTTGCCCAAGGATTTTACCTAGCTTTTGAGACAGCTTTTGCACTCACCTCCATACTGCAGGCACTGCATTACTAGCAGTACTTAAGGCAGCTGTTTTAAACCTCCATCTGAGCTGCAGCCCCACCATGGCAGCGATTTGCCATTTGCTCTGCAGCGGGGGAAGTGATTTGAGCTTGTGGGGGTTTTTGTGACTGAAACCAGAAAGGGAACAGGGAGGGAATTAGAAGTGGTAGGGCTCTGGGAGATGCTTACCGCAAGGCAGGTCATGACCACGTTGACGGCGCCTATCCCCACAGTGACGTACTGCACTGCGTTCGCCTCCACGCCAGACGACTCAAAGATTCTGTCTGCGTAGTAGAAGACCTGAACCCAAATCACAGCTGTGGTTATGCATGGCCGTGCAGAGTAGGGGGAGACGGCCACTTAACCAGACCCCAAACTCTCCTATGCTTTGGAGAGGTGTGCATCTGGATCCAGTCACTGTGGTCGGCTCCTTTCCCCATTAAATGACCAATGACCAAACCCCGAACTCCAGAGCAGAATCTTCCCAAATGTTAGCTCTATGACGTGGGGCTAATTTATCCATTGGCAGGGTCTAGACTGGACTTGTGCCCAGTTGAAATGGGCTCCAGGACCATCCTACCCCATGTGCATTAGGGTACCTTTCTTCCCCCACCTACCGCGTTGACCCCAGAGAGCTGCTGGCCCATCATCATGGCAATGATAGAGATGAGCTGCCACCGCAGAGCCTGGAAGGTGCAGAGGTTCATCACAGATAGGCGCCCTTCCTGCTTCTCTGACTGGTCTTCTTGACCCATCTCCTCAATCTCATCATCCACATTGTCCCAGCCTCTCAACTTCTGCAGCGCTGTGTGAGAGGAGAGAAGGGAAAAGTTGGACTTCCCAGGGGTGCGCAGCAAGGGGAGGGGACTGGAGTAACAGACACAAGAGATGCCTCGGGGTGTCCCAGACAGGGCCAGTTGGCCACTTCTTCATGGTGGGAAAAGAAGAGTGACTGGCAACCACATGGTAGACAGTGGTAGGCAGTCAACCTCCCACACTGGGGACAGGTCAGCAGGTCCTGGTACAAATAAGCCAATAGAGGAAGTGACATGGACAAGTTCCTCTCCCAGAAAGGTTTTTTTATCCTGGTAGCATTAGGCAAAATCAGTTGCTTGCTAGGTACCCACTGTCAGGGACGTTTCCACTAGCTACTGTTGATCAAGTGCTTCCAGATCCTCAGCCAGCTGCTAAAGGGGTAGCATGTTCCTGTTGGTACCACTAATCCAGTGCACCCTAACCTGGCTTTTGGTTCACCATGCTCCTCAACAGCTTGCACCCCTGGATGCAGGCCATGCTGCCACCCATCCCCCTCCCTCCTCTCACCTAGCTAGGACCATGAAGCAGCAGCTGCTGTACCTTTCCTGGCTTGTTCTTCATTTCCCTTCTGTATCAGGAGGTACCTGGGGCTCTCTGGGAAGAAGGGCAATAGGATGAGCTCCACAACCGCTGGGATGCCAGTCAACCCCAGCAACACCGGCCAGCCTGCAAGAGAACAAACGACAAGATGCTGATGAGAGCAGTGATCGCCTGTGGAACAGTTGGGGACCCGAGCCTTGGCTTGTGGCTTTACCTTCACGATTTCCTAGGATGCTCTTGAGACCAAGGATCTGAGCTACAAGTATCCCGATGGTGATGAAGAGCTGGGGCATCACTCCAATCGCACCTCTCAGGTTTTTGGGGGACATCTCTCCCAGGTACATGGGAACAACATTAGAGGACAGGCCTAGTTAGACAAAGAGAGATAAGTCCAGCCTGTGAGCGCCCACTACCTTCGCTGACTTGGTATGATGCTTTTCTGGATGATGGCAAGCTGAAGTCCAGTAGATCAGGAGCAGCCAAGATACCTGGAGCTTACTTTCCACTGCAAAGTCACCAATTCTGGGCTAGCCAAGGTGGGCTCAGGCTAGAAGCTCACTGCTATGTAATGATGATCACTCTGAGCCATGTCCAAAGAGCTGGTGGTATTCGCCCCCCCCTTGCAACTAAATACCCGAATGCTTGGCATTATCTCCTCTGCTAGGGTGAAGGTGTCACTGGCACCGAATCCATCATCACAACCAGCGCCCTTACTAGTCCATCTCTGAAATAAGAATCAGGGTCAATCAAGGACAGGGAAGCTGAATGTCAATCTTGCCTCAGAAGGTACGTCCCAGGGCAGCAAAGCTCACTTTTGCTGCCCAGGCTGTCTCCAGTAGGATAAAAGTAGCTGCTGGGGTAGCAGTAATGTGAATTTTGCCTGTTGTCAGACCCTTCTACACTATGTTTCAAACTGAGTCAAGAGGCCTGGTTCCACTCTGGATTTCAAATCATAGTGTAGATGGGGTCTAACTAACTGTGTGCCCAGACTTGGATTAGTTCCTTGACAGGCACAATAGTTTTGTCTTGTCTGCATAGGCTTTTTACCCTGCTGTTTCCAGGTCTCTCTGCTGTGCAGATGGGTTCCAGGTGAAAAGCAAAAAAGGCAATAAAGTTGAGGAGTTTGATGCTTCCTGTGGGCATTTAGAACCACTAGAGTGGGCTCAAGCAGAAAAATTTGGGTCTTAAGTTTTGAGGGGCTTGCTTTGGGCCCACCATCTTTTCAATACTAAAGCTGTTCTTCAGAGTCAGAGCAGGATGGAGACAAGTCAAACCTGCAATCAGGGTTGCCAACTGTCAATAAAATGTCAGGCTAAAAATAATGGTCAGCAAAAAGTCTGCAAAAATAAACTTTAGCTATCAGTAAAAACACTAAGCAGGTGCAGCTTGGTTGATGCTCAGAGCACAGCAGCACCCGGTGGTGTCCAAGTGACAACACAGCACCCTGCAGGGAGTGTTCTCTCAGCCATGTGCTGCTGCAGTGTCCCAGGCTGCCTATAAAACTTTACACATAGGCTTCTTTGGGTGTCTGTGCCAGGATGGGGAGAATAGCCTGAAGCAGACAGAATGATGCAGGGTGCAGTCAGGGGCAGCTCAGCACAGTGTAAAACCATCACTGTAGTCAAGCAGGGTTGCCAACCTAAGAAATATTTTATTACTGCAAACTTTTTACTGACAACCAAAGTTTTATTTTTACTAAGGCTGATGTTAAATCCCTTCTAACTGAGGCCTGGCAGCAGGGCAGGCCATGGCAGAAGAGCTGCATTTACATATATCAGTTAAATCATGGCTATCAGTGAAAAATCTTGTAGCTCATCAGTAAATATTATGTATAAAACTATATTATTTACTGACAGTCTAACAAGATTTTATTTATATATATAAATATTTACTGATGCTCTACAAGATTTTTCACTGACAGCCATTATTTAACTCATATATGTAAATGCAACTCTTCTGCCATGCCCTGCCCTGCTGCCAGCCCTCAGTTACACATACACATCTTGGCATGGCAACCCTGCCTCTGACGCATTCCTGGCAGGTGGCTCTGGGTATCTAACAGCAACATTCTCAAATGCAACAACCACCTGTCTCCTAGCAGGACAGTGGCCAGCAGCGGGCAGCACAATACTTCCAAACCAAATCCAAGATACAGTTTCCTCCTCCACCCTCTGGAGGGCAAGATGCTCTGAAACCAAGCCCTGACCTGAAAGAGTGTGCATCTGATTGCGGGCATTCCCTCCCTGATAAAACTTCTGAACCGCCAGCTGCCCCCAAACAGTCTGGGCTGTGCCTTTACAGCTTGGGATGCATCTCTGCCAGTGGCAGGCCAGAGTAGGTACTGAGTCACAGGGGGCACTCGGCTGCCATTTGGGTATGTCACACTGAGTGGCATCATCAGCATAAACCCAGTGTTGCCAGCTCTTACCATTGTATTTTTCATCTTGTGATAAAACCCCAACTCCAGGAGCCATGTGACTACCCAAAGCTGTGGATACCTTCAGGCCCCTGAAGTCCTGTCTACACTACGGCTTGTACTGCTGCTACCATCCAGTGAAGCTGGTCTAATGTTTGCAAAGGCACGACATTAATCAAATCCAGCCCAGACCTGGTCACATCCTCAGGGCAGACCCCATAGTTCAGGCCAGGTCAGGTGGGCAGAGGAACACAGGTTAGATTTTAACTCTGCTCTGCCTTAGAGTTATAAATAACAGGAAAACTTCAGGAGCACTGAGCTTCTCACAGTACCAAAACCCATCTGAGAAGCTGGCTAAATATTAAGCGCTTACTACAAGCTCCATACCACCATCATCACACTCCTGCTGGTGCACATTTAAAGCCAACCTGGGTTAGCCTACACTACACTGAAGTGCCTGAAGTATAGCTATCCGCTATAATAGAGCCCAGCGGCCCTGCATTGATAACAGGACCAGTTTCAATGTAGTCGAAATAGGTAGTTCCTGGGATGGACATCTGCATATGGCCATGTCTCTAATGACTTCAGACTGGAAGAGGTGTTCTGTTGCTAGTTTAATCCAAAAGGGAATATAAATTTGGCCTAAAATATGAGGAAATGGACCATCACTCAGAGGGTAGCAGGTTGTATGAGCTGTTGACTAATAGCCCATCTTAAAAAGGAGACTATTATTGAAGAACATGTACAGAGATGCTGCCACACAACTCAAGCTCCAGCCTCGTCGCTTCTGTTCACCAGGGATCACCTTCATCAATACTGTCTGTTGCGCACAGAGTCAAATATTGAATAGAGTATTTTACCACAAGCAAGCCTAGCACTACCATGAACAATATCACTCTAATACGCTGCTCGTGTACCCACCTGATGTGACGTCCCCCCCTCCCTGGCCCAGAGAAACCTACCATTTGTCCTATGTGTCCATACAGCTTTTCACCCACCTGCATTTATTCCAATGATGATTCGGGAGAGGATAATCCCCTCAAAGGTCTTTGCCACTTCCGAGGTCCCCATGAGGATTGCGGGGACAATGGAGAAGAGATTATTTATCAGTAAAGTGCCCTTTCTGCGAAGAGACCAAGCGGGTGACAATTATAGGTCACTACCATTTTTACTACAATGGTATCTAAAGGCCCCAACTGAGTTGGGGGTCTAGCTGTGTTGGGGGCTGTACAAACATAGAGGTGGCCCCAGCCCAAGGGAAATCTTATCTTTTAAACAGACGAGATCAAGAAAGGACGCGTTATGATCCAGTTTTACAGGTATGGGGCAAAGGCATAGAGAGGCGAAGCATCTAACCCAGGGTTATCAAACCTAGGGGCCAGCCCAGTGTTTCCTGTGACCCTCCCCTTCTTTGTTGCCCTCCTGAAGGCTTCTTGATTATCATTTCACACACAAGAGCACATGGCTGAGGAGAAGAGAAGTGGCGATGGTGAATGCCAAGGACATAAAATGCAAAGGGTGGAACTGAACCACATGGGACTCTGACAAATTAAGCTGCTCCCCACATAGATGGAACTGAAAGGATTATTATTAAGACGAGGGGTCATACAGGCGTGAGAGAGCAGGGTCTAATAGTCCCGACCAGATGGCCCATGTAGCCAAGTCCCCTACCGGCCCTCTGCACCCAGCCCATCTGACCAGCAACCACCCAGGGAAAAGGAGGTGTATCCCTTCCTGGTCTGTTCAGTAACTATTAGTCTGGTTGTATTGCGGCAGAGTGGATGTGGCCAGGAGCTGGGCAGACCTGCAGGACCGCTTTGATTCAAAACAGGGTAAACAGGCTCCTTTGCTGACTGCGGTCAGATGACACCGAAGAGCCTTTGCTACTTACCTGCCACAATTGTTCACCAGAGGGCCAACCAGCAGGGACCCAAAGAAGCCTCCAAGTGGGAACATGGACACGGTGAGAGACCAAAGCAGCGTCTGGAAGTTGCTGTCCATGTAGGTGCCATACCTGTCCATGTAGGTTTGGTTGTAGAAGTTTTGCATGAACTAGAAACGATCCAAGAGAGGCTCAGGAGCAAGAAAACATGATGGAAACCTTCATTCCTGCTATAAAAGCCCAACAGGAAGAGAGTAATGCTCTGCACAAATTCCCTATATTTTCTTCAAGTTGAGGCACACAGCGTCTAGGGAGGAAATGGACAGGAAGCCAGGGACAGACTGGCTCTTCCGGGTGCCTGGCTTAGCTTTGGGGCTCTGCGCCTCTTGGCCCTCGGCAGGCAGCGTCAGGAGGACAAGCTCGAGTCAAGACCAGCAGTACTCAATCTTTTGGCACCATCAGGCCTTCTGCACCTGGATCAGGTCTTGCACCACCCCTGCCTGGCCCAGCAACACCTGGTGCAGGCCCTGTGTGCCAGGATCAGGCGTTGCTCTGTCCACACGCGCCAGGGTCAGGCCCTGTGTGCCTGCTTCTGTGTGCAGGGCCACGCTATCTGGCCTGCGGGGCTCCCCACAGGTCCAGAAATTTGGCACCAGGGGAGCCCTGCAGACCAGATGACCTGGCACCGAGGGCCAGATTTGACCCATAGGGCAGGGTCTGAGCACCCCTGGCCAAGACAGGTGGTAGTAACTTCTTGTGCAAGAGCAGGAATTCATTATGGGGAGGGCAGGGCCATCAGGGGATGAATTTTGGCAATATCCTGGAAATAATGGCATTCATTGGACAGACGGGCATAAAGATAGTGGAGGAAAATAGGAATTTGGGGTCAAAAGTAGATGCAGAGAGTTGTGGTCCTTGCCGGAGGGTAACAATTTGTTCCTGAAGATAAGGAGAGCCTCAGTACAGAGCTGTGGTGGATGGTGGAGCAGGGAAGAGAAAGGGCACAAAGAGACATACTGGCAAAAAAGGAAGAGGGGGAGGATTACCGCCAGAGCCCAGTTCAGTGCAATTCTGCGATCGTGTTTCAGCCTAATCCGCTGAAATCACTGCACGCAGTAAACATGAGGCAGAGACCAGAGTTAACGCATGCCTCGCCTCCTTTGGAGGACTCGTCCTTATCAAGCTTAGACTTTGTTCACGTAGCAAGGTGCATTGCACACATGAACACCCACGTGCCCTTCGCTGGTAGGGGTCTGCTTCTCTTTATCTGCTCTCTCTCGGCTGTTACTTGCTACCTACCGGAGCGGGAGAGTTGATCACGGAGACGTTGTAACCGTACTGGAAGGACGATCCAAAGGTGGACACCAGTGTCACCAAGGTGAGCAAAATGGTCAGTTTCTGCGGGGAAGAAGATGAGTTACGTTGTCGGGAACGGTTTTCAGGCTGTCATTAGAGGGGACCTCCAGAAGATGCTTTAAAATATAGGACTCCTGCCCTCCTTTACTTATGAAGAAAGGTAGGCACCACTTCCTCTGGATTTCCCCTTGGAAATGTCAGCGGTTAGCTTGGGTCTTCTGGCACTTTGTGGCACATCTGAGTTCTGAATGACGGTCCCTGAACCTGATCTTTAACGCAACCCTCTTTTCTCCAACTGGCCACTGAAACACAGCAGCACCTTACATAAAGGAAAAAAAGCTTTGGTAGAAAAACCAAAAGTCTCCTCCCTTCTTGCTTGCTCCATGTTTACTCGGTTATCATCTGCATTTGAGGAACGAGCAACCCACTGGCCCACTCCATCAAGAACTTCCCCATCCGCTCAGCCTGACAATAAATGAGTGCTGGTTGCAATCAAATCCCATGCTCATTCACAAGCACATTGTTTCCTCCAGCTGTCATTAACCTCGCTGTCTTGGAGCCTTTATGTTCCCCAATTCCCCTAGGCCATCTGTGAGGACACAGGCTCTTTCATGAGAAGATCTTTCAGAGTGACCTCTGGTTCACCCAATATTCATTCAAGCTTACTCGGAGATTTTAACTGCCCACTCGGACAGGCCCCGGAGCGGTCCGGTGACTGCCCAAGGTCAGGGAGTCGGTCAGCCTGAGCGAGGCTCCCAGCTCTGTGCCCAGCCTGTGATGCCTCACTGAAAAGGTGCTACAATCCCTCGGTGCTGCTCAAGGCATTGCTGCCCCCGTGCATGGCTCCGAGGAGCCAGGCAAACTCACCCCCTCTCTGCTCTCATACAGGTTGGGACACTCCTGTGTCTCCTTTTCTGGCTTCATGGTGACGTGCGGGGCACAAAGCAGAGTCTGGGCTTTTAAAGCAGAGGAGGAGCGGAGGAAAGGACCCCCCCACCGCTACAGCCAGGGTGTGCCCAAGGGCACAGAGTAGTGCTATTTATTGCCCCATATGTGATCCGTCCTCTGAACCCTCCTGGGCTTAGCGAAGAAACTTGGCAGGACTCTGCTTGGCTCTCTCATGCCCGTGCTTTTCCTTCCCTTGGTCAAGGATGGTCAGGACGCCCTGGGCCAAAGCAGACTTTTCCCAAGGTTTCGCCACGGCTGCAATGTGCCCACGGCAGCAGGCTGGTGCTGCCAGAGAGCCTATGCCACAGTGCCCAGACCCTGCAGATGGAGATCATGTTGAGGGCTGAAGCACGTGGCTTCTCACTGGTCTGGAGACTGGAGCACAGAGCTGGGAGCTCCTGGACTGCTTCTGGCCTGGCGCAATTTCATCTCACTTCTTTGGGACTCAGCTTCCCTACTTGCAAGTAGGGCTATTGGCACTCGCCATCAGCCCTTCTTACCCAGGGATGCTAGCATGAGCGGCTGGTACCTTCCAAGACCAGGGGGACACCAGATCACTGGCTGGGGGGCGGGGGGGGGGGGGGGGACCAGAAGCACCTCCAGTCCACTTCTGGGTCTGCCAAGGGGTCACCCCGCAGCCGATCTCCAGAAGTTCCAGTTTGGTGACTGGTGCTTCCACGGGGTGCATGGCTGATCTCAGGGGGTGCATGTGCACCCCCTACGCGTTGCCAATGGATCCTCAGCTCACATGGAGCAATAGTGCCACTGCTCCTGGAGGATGCGATAGGGCTCAGCTGGACACAGGAGTCATTGGTGGGCACCAGCCAATGCTGGTAGGGCACTGAGAAAAGCGCATCATGCTCTGGAGCCAGGAGCGGCGCAAGGATTTTTTGTCACCCAACCTTGTAACGTACCTGGGACCGGATGAGGGTGGGCACCAGACAGAGCCCTGGAGCAGCAGCATAACTGCACTGGAGCTGCTCTGCTCACTTCTTTGCGTGCCCACACTCCTGGGGTGGCCCCAAGGGAGCACGTGGTGGTGCATGTGAGCACACCGTTCCTGCCGCCCCCTTCAGTTTGCCACCCCGGGCTGCTGCCTGCGAGGGTTGGCCAGTTATGCCAGCCCTGCTTGAAGCCTGGTGCCCCCAATCATTGCAAGGGAAACTCCTGTTGCTCAGCACCTCTAAAGACTAGGCTTTCCATATGCCAAGCAGCAGGCTGGGCATCTTAGCCAAGCAGGCGGCGTTATTAGTCAGCTCTAGTTTGTCTGAATACTTCAGCCAGGAGAAAGCCTTTCTTTGGGCTGCCCAGGGAAACAATGGAAGGAGCTGCTATGTGTTAACATAATAGCTGTTGGCAGGGCTCAGACAGCAGCATGGCCAGGGGTTACAGGATTGGCGTGGGGCCTAGTGAGTGTCTGGCAGCATCTCTTCAGGGCCGCGTAGGCTACAAAACGTTCCCGACAGCCTCATCCCGCAACGACCCACTTCAGGGAGGGCAGGGGCAGGTCCCAACTGTTCCAGCGCAGGTATCACCAGGCCTGGTGGGGATGGGACCTGGATGTGGTTTAAACACTGTCAGGGCAGCACCCTGCCTCCCTGCTCCCCTATCAGGAATCAAATCCAGAGCACAGAGCAGATGGCTCAGGGCCCTCCTACAGATCACAGCAACTCAGGGAAACTCGCTGCTCCTGCTCGAGTCTTTGGCCTGTTGCTTAAACACCCCAACAGATTAACCTCTTCGCTCCTTGGATCTTTTGCCACCATGCGTGAGGCTCAAGTCACCTGTGGTGGGCAGGGGGTGAGCTCTCTACTCTCTAGTCTGGCTCTCAAAGCACTTGGTTACTAGTTAACTAAGATCCCCTTCAAGTTAAACAGAGATATGCAAAGTTCATAGATATAGCCCATAACTGGACTAGATTAACAACCACTATTATTCTTGTCCACGCTCCTTTTATTGCTCTGCATTAATGAACTAAAATTGTCCTCCTGGACCCTCCAACCGACTGCCCAAGTGACTGCTTTACGGTTGCCTGTGTAAGGTGCTTAGCGCAAGGATTACATCAGCAGTTCTCAACCTTTTAGACTCAAGGGCCCCCCTTGGGAAATGAAAGCTCTTAGTTTTCACTCATTTTTTGACTGAAAAGATACTAGAGCAATTCTTCTGTTGCAAAGATCAGCAGGTCAGAATGTTTTTAGCACTATGGATTCCTATTAGAAATCTCTGGGGTTGTTTCATGAATCATGCTTGCACACATATCCGTGATGACATCGCCCGCCAGAGTTAAGAATCGCCGATTTACACTCGCCATTCCCTGTCCTTGACTATTTTTGGCACCTGCCAGTGGTTCTACTTGAGAGTTGTTCTGCAGCTTGTAAAAGTATTCACACGGCATTCAAATTGAAGTCATGCGAACAAGATGACGATTGGAGCCAGGCTGTCCCCCATGCACGCACCACTCAGCGTTTGTTCTGGACACAGCTGATTTACCAACTGCTACCTGTGTCACTGTTCACTTAAAGTCCATTGCAAACTCCAGGAACTCAGGGGATTCTGCACAGTGCATGTGACGGATGCAAGAGCTTTTTGCAAGCAGAAGGTCTAATGATACAAAAAATAGAGCTAATTGGCAGCCCAGGCTCCTGCCTGATCAGTGCTCCCCCATTGTTCCAGCTGTAACAGCAACAGGAGTCTTTGTGCTGCCTCTGCTTGCTCTGCCTTCCCCTGTGCAGCAAAGCAAGGAAGGGGGAACTGAGGGTAAGGCCAGGTTTATGGAGGCAGGGGGTGCAGGGAGGGAGTATGCAGTGCATCAGTGGGGGCGAGGGGCATGGGGACATGCACAGTGCTGCAGTGGGAGGGGAGGGCATCCACACATAGTGCAGGTCAGGGTGCCCGGGGCATTCAGCTTCTGGCATTTGGCAGTCAGCCCCAGGGCTGCTTAGAAAAATTGGACAGACCTGATATAAAGGGTGCTCAACATACTACTTGCTACTGGGGGTGCACTGAAGGGAATACAAGCCACAACACGCAAGGCAAACAAGACAACTGGAAAAGAGATAAGGAGGGAAGAGGAACATCATATATCTTGACTTCAAAAAAGCTTTTGATCTGGTATCCCATGATCACCTCTTGGCCAAACTGGCCGGTTGCGGCCTTGGCTCCACCACGAT
>NW_017728926.1:17714310-17735256 GCF_001723895.1 Crocodylus porosus
GCCCCCCCTAACAGGCAAACCCCAGCTGGGTTCTGGGGTCAGGGAGGGGGGTTAAACTCCCCCCACCCCCAGTACAGAGCTGCCTTACTAAAAACTTACTGCTGGCTGCCACTATGGACTACAAATCCCAAAAGGTACCTGGAAGCAGGAAGAGGAAATGATTGATGAGCAACCCTGCAGAGTCATGTTACTCTAAGTCTGGACTTCAAAGCCCAGAGACCTCCGGGGCAGAAGGAAGAAGCAGCAAAGCACAGCCCGTGCTGGCTGTGTGCCAGACAGCTGTGCTGTAACACCCCCAGACTTCTGGCCTGGGCCACTGCAGGTATATGGCTGCATTTCCCAAATCAAAAGTGAATGTGTGTTCAGGTGTTTCTCAGTTTAATCTCTGCAATTTAAACTAACCTGCAAAGACTGAATTGATTCAGCCTTGGGCTTTTTGACTGTACTTTTTTGGTGGTCGAATTTAATCGGCTTACAAAACCAATGTAACACGTGACAGTCTGTCCAGGCCCTTAGAGAGATTAAGTGCTACTTCAATTCAAACAACAGAGGATGGTCCTTTGATCTGAACAATCTTCAGTTTAAAAACCTTGTTTTAAGGCAAAGCCGGGTGTGATAATGCTTTATCTTTCCTTAAAGAAAGATGATTCCAAAAAGTTTAGTGCCCAGAACTCGACAGCGTCTCTCAAGGAGAGCCTAGAGCTTTTGCCAGCTATTACCAGCATTAATTAAGACAGAGATACAAACCAGAACATTAGTTGCAACAATCTTCTGAGCATTTCTTGGCTCTCTAACCACTAGAGAGAGTCCATATGCAATAGAACAAATTCCAAGCTAATTAACCCCTTTAGATGCTGGCTTTACATTGGGCAGAAAGCCCACAAGCCATCCCATTGCCACCATGACATGCCCTGACCTGCCTGAGAGTACACTCTGAGTTTGATTCCTAGTTCCTGGATTCAGAGAAAGTCTGGGCAGAGACTGTTCATTCACTGTGTGGGCTGGGAATGAAAAGAGTTGCTGCTGCACACCATTCAAAAAATGAGATCTTTTGTCCTTTAAGTCAATGAGATACAGGATAAGAAAGGGAGGAGGGAGATCAGAGTTATCAAAGGGACCTCATGTCCTTCCTTTCAATCAAAGGAAAAAAAAACCCCGTAACCATGTTATATAACCAAAAAAAAAAAAAAAAAAAAATCAGTGCAATGAGGTCAGATGCAATCAGGAGTCCTTCAAGAAACAGCAAATATTTGCTTATCAGAACAGTTTCTCAAAGATTTGCCTATCAGCAGCCAAAGAAGAACAGCCATAAGGCAGCGCAGTAGAAAGCAGTAGGTGAAGGAACTTTGAACGCAGATGCAGGGAGGGCTGCGCGACAGTGACCCAAACGTGTCATAGCTTAGCACCCAGCCTCTTCCTTGGCTGATAACATCATACCACCTCTCTTCTCTCAGGATGCCCACACATTTTAGAAGCTTATTGCTATTTGCGGCTTCCTGTGGGTGCATCCAGGTACGCTATTATAGCACCACTTACAACAGCCTAGGACTTCACTCCCGGCCATCTCACCTGGTGCTTCACAGCCTCTCAGCAGATGGGCCTCTCAGCCCCCTGTTTCAGCAACACAAAACATTGTCCACAAGGACTGAAAGGAAAGACTCCCTTGATCCCTTGACTAGGAGCAGGAGAGTGCCGAGGACTCGCACGTGAGCAGCACTAACTCCCCCCACAGGGAATCTATTCGTACACACACATGCATTGCACGTGCGCGCACACACGCATGCGATCCGTTTACTGCAGGAAGGACATTCACAGACTACAGAAGACAGCTGTTTAAATTTTAAGCTGCAAAAATCCCTGGGGCAGGGACTCTACAATTATTAGTCCCTAGGTCCTTTGCAATTACCAGCCCCTAGTCCCAGAGAGTCCTGGTTTTGCTCGAGAGTGGTAGATACCATCCTGGCACAAGTACTCAGGTACCACTATTACCTCTGTGGTTTCAGTATTCATTCCCTTTACGAACTGCATATAGCTTAATACTGATCTACCAGCAGAGACGTCTGCATAATAGGTATTTCAGCCAATATGCACATCAGTCTATCAAAGCTCACTGTGTTCATGCTCTACCCTTGCTTTCAAATCCAAAGCGGAGAACTTCTCTGGAGACACTTGCTACAGCTGCCAATAGCATTCCCACACCCTCTAAACAGCCTGTGGTGGGAGATGCATGTTTGGGGAGCTATTTGCATTTAATCCCGCTGCCATGGCCACAAAGCTGGGAGCCAAGGAGAATGTAATATTTACGGTGAAGGGAACCCACTCTGGGGCAAAATCAGCCCAAAAAGTATTATTACAGTAATAGCAGTACTGGAGCAGTGGAAGAAAAGGGAGGTTAGACCAGGACCTCGTACGACAGCAGGGCTTACCATCAAGAAGCCGTCAACCCTCATCCTTCAGAGAAGACTCCATATGTATGCCTTTCAATATAGCAGAAAGAGCATTTTCTCAGCCTTGCAAACTTACCCCATTCCTGGGTATGCTGCCCCGTGACCCCTCTGCCTCCTCTTTCACTGGCATGGCTGCACGATCCAGCCGAGACGGCATGACAAAAAACAGCAAGGAGACAGGGCACTACAGAACATTAAAGTTCCCCCTGCACTTTGTTCTGAACAAGCACTTGATTGCCCAACTGCCTACACTGTCCTCTTGGACCCTGGTGGGTTTATCTGCCCGTCTGGCCCCTGTGTGGATTTTGCCAAGCTCGGTG
This sequence comes from Crocodylus porosus, assembly GCF_001723895.1. NCBI lineage: Eukaryota > Metazoa > Chordata > Crocodylia > Crocodylidae > Crocodylus > Crocodylus porosus. The sequence continues at coordinate 17,717,078 of NW_017728926.1, forward strand.
CAGTCTCTCTGCCTGGCAGGTGCCTGGAACCCAGGAAGGGGAGCGTGTGTTTGCACTGCAACACAGCGTTGATTTCTGCAGTTCACTCCAGAACTACATAGGATCAGACGTCACATGGAATTCAACACAGCAGACGGAGATGCCAAATATCTCTGGAGGGGAGTGCCCAGTATCACCAGCCAGGACCTCTCCAAGCAAATCAGTGCTGGCACCCATGAGCTTAGAGAGCTCATCTGACCAGTTCTCCCTCATAGGAGGATGGATCCAAGAGGTGGCAGCAGGTAAAAGCATGGATAGAGTTCAGATTGCTGCAGCAGCATTTAGCTGCCTTCACCAGGAGAATGTCCTCCTCTCTTCCTGTAAACCCTCCCTCTGTCATCTTCAAAGCTGCACAGCAGATGATGCAGATGCCTTGTAGGCACTGCCAATATTCACGACACAACACTCACCCCCCCTAGCCCCCCACAGGTTTCTATGGAAAAAAAACAATGTGCTTATATTAAAAAAAAATCTTATAATGCATCTGTGCGAGTGGGCTGAGTTAAGGTTTTGACAGCCAATTCCATCACAGGGCATTGCATTGACACCCCTGAGATTCATTCACAGGGTTGGAAGCTTTTGATCCACCAAATAGATCTCTGCCACTGTTGCTAATAGGTTAACTGATAGAAATAGCAGCAGGTGTGCCGGAGGGCTGGCCTCCTACCTGAGTAGCTGCACCAGCTGTGGGAATAGCTCCATGGTGTGTGCACCTGCCTGCTAGGGACCGGACTGCATGCTACCCACTCAGCTCATACAGGCCCTTCAGTTTTGTGCTGGGGGGGTGGCTGGCATTTCAAGTGACACAAACACGCAGAGAGCCGAGGAGGTTCTCTCACAACAGTGATGAGAGCTTTATAGTCCCGTAGAAAAATAGGGAAGAGCAACCCACATACAGACAGCATGGGTGACTTGTCTTCCTTAAAATGTCAGTCATTTGTTAAATTACAGACACCCCAGTCATTTGTAAAAACACTGTCACACAGTTTCTCTCTCTCTGCTCCACCCCACTCTTAGCTGCAGAGAGAGGTCAACAGGCTCATTTGTCTGTTATTACAACAGTGAATGACAACATCTGTGTATAAAAAATGGTAGGAAGGAGAAGATTTTGTTAAAATGACAAAAGTTTAGAAAGTGCATAGAAAGAGGAGCTGTAAACAGGACATTCTTAAAAGGATAGTGTCTCTAAAAACTCAAGCTGTGATTTTAAAATGCCAGTTAGGGAAAGGGAAGCATTAAACAAAAAACCAGATCATACTTTAGAAGCAATAAACCCTGGATTTGGAGGATACACAACACAACACATCTATATGTCCATTCACAGGCTGTTCCCATTGGAAGGAGCATGTTCGGTAATCGCCCCAAGTTAGTGACCCTCAACAACAAACTGCCCACACAGCCGTGAATGTCCCCAAGAGGCCACGCAAACTCACGACACCTCAAATCTAGGAGGGCAGACGAGTTGCTGCCTGCCCTGCGGGAGGGACAAAAACACCAAAGGAAAACACCCAAGGATTTTAAAACAGAAGGCATTGCTAAGTCACTGTCCCCATCCACCCAGGGAGGGGGACCAGGACCTGGACAAGGTGCCTTTCAAGACCCTGTGCACCATGAGTTAAATCTATCACATGCCCAAGACAGGTCCACTCAGAAGCTTCAGCATTTTCAGGTCATCATGGTTTTCATCCTCCCTGGATATACAGTGAGAAATCCACCTCCTAAAAAAGGGAAATCAAACCCCAAGAATAATGTCTAAGTTCCTATGAGACGAGAAGGACGGACGAAGTTGAAGTATGATGTAGTAACATCTTCCAGGACATCCTGAGAAAGGAGCCAAGGCAGCCACAGCTGGGATAGGACTTCCAGCCGGGGGCTTGTCCTGCGACAGGGCCTGCGTTTCAAGTTCCTTTTCTTCCAGTCTTTAGCTCCCTCTATAGGCACGTGGTGGCAAGTCAAATACCTGTTTGAAACAAAAGCACGCAGTTAAAATCCAAAATGCTGTGGACCCTGAAGCACGGGGGCTGCTGTGTACAAAGTGAAGTCACCCGATGCTGGCAGAGATGCAAGCATTTTCCATCATGACATTGCTCCTACTGAATGTCCCAATCTACTGAATCAAACTTTGGAGCAGGTGGCCATGTGCCCCAGCATGGACTTGTGCCACCCCAGCTCTTTCTGTGGTTCCCTTTGTATCTTCCCACATTTACATGAGCTCAGAAAGACAGTGGTCCAAGTCCCTCTTTACCGAGACAACATGGGCTTCACAGAGCATTGCCATCAGCAACTGCCCCACTTCCACTGAAGTCCCTGAGCGGAAGCACCAAGCACTAGCAGCGGGCAACCTGTCTGCATGCTAGTTCAGCACTTTCCTCTTCCTTGGCCTCTCACATAGCCACCCAGCTGCTTATTTTTAAGTCCTGCTTGGCTGCAGCAAAAGGAACTAAAGCTGCTTGCACCAGCTTCTCTGGAGCCATTTTCCTTTCTCTGGCCTCCCCACACAAGGGATTTCTAGTGTGGGTTTTTCACTTGTGTCAGTGCTGGTGCAGCCTGTCGAGGGAGATCCACAGTGTACACGACACCCAGTATCTTTTTAAGTTGCCATGTCCTTCAAACCAGCTCTGAGCAGGAGTAGCACTCCCCAAACCCTGCATGGCAGAAAGCTAGGCGTCTCTCTCAACTCTGGTGTCACAAGGAAAGGGGAACTGAAAGCAAGGGGCTTAGGGCTGTTCCATTATTTAAGCATCTCGGAGGCAGCCATCAAAATGCTTACTTCCTCTTCTCAGGGTGGGGGCTACGCACAGCTTGGACTTCACCTTTATGCTTTCCTCCCCTACAAAGGGAGAAAAGCTTTTGATACCACAGCTTCCACTAACCAACCCACATGCAACATTCACTATGAACAATGTGAGGTTCAAGTATGGTTGGGGTGAATCCAGGGCAGCTGCACCCCTCCGATTCCTGTTCTACTCAAACATTAAAACCAACTGCCAGGGAGGGGCAGTGGCATTTCTATTCAGGCAGTGCTAATTGACTTCATGGCTCTTTATTGCCTCCCTGATTCCTAATAACCCCCCTCCGCTCCACAGGTGTTAACAACCCTCTGTCCATTTAATAGTCTTGGCACTATCCATGCCATCTTTTCTTCTGCTATTTTGCTGACTGTTAGCCATTCCTGGTAACATCTCTCTTCTACTTCCCAGCCCTGCAGACTGTTTTGAGTTCTAGCTCTTATAAAAACCTTACCTCAGGTGTGATAATATTAACTCAATCTGTAGAAAAGGTTGACAGTGAAGTACTGGAGGCACTGTCCAGGCACCCAAGAGGGCTAGGTTTTGTTTTATGAATCCGAATAAGGAACGTACATTTAACTACAATGAACATGGCATTAATGACAAATAATTTTGACTCTTCTGCCTAGTTTTCTGTGTGTTTTTTTTTTAAATTTATGTATAATCTAGCAAAGTAGTGGACATCCCAATAGTTATATTTGTTTTTGCTTTGTTTGCAAACGGAATAATACGGCACTAGCCTCCTAGCTTATTAGGGAACTTTCTAGTTTCTGTTTAACTGGAGAAAAATGTATGTTGGGTTATATGTGATGATGCGTCACGCCATCTACACCCCGCTTTTCAAAATCCTAGGTCCGCGCATGGCTATGGTGCTGGCTTCTTAGCAAGCTAGCTGACATGTGCAATAGAAGAAAGCTCCCAAAGCCATCAGCAAATAACATCTACATAAAACTCAGCACTTGCCTTCCAGGTGCTTTGCCCATAATGGCTGACCCTGCAAGATGGGCAGCTCCCTGGACCTTAGCATATGGGCTCTTGCAAACATGTAGGAAGGCAGTCTCACTGTGCCACAGGAATACCAAATAACCCCATCTCCAAGTCCCTCCCCAATTTCTTTTTTTAAATGCCAATGGAGAGACAACAAAGGGAATATCCACAGGGCCTAAAGGTGAGATGCTCAGACTAGCATCAGAACTTGCTTATTCCCAGTCCCATGCCGAGTCCATTACATCATTCGACCCCAGCATGTCCTTAGTATCAATATTAGTCATACTAATGAGAGGTGCCTTTGAACAGCTGTGGGCATGGACTAAGAGATGCCAGCCTGCTGCCCTCTGCCCCCAGACAGCACCTGAGGAACTAATTTGTGCAAAAGCTGAGTATGCAAAGAAAAAAAAATTGTGGAGAGGAAGAAAAAAAAAATCCCCCTTTGGTTTCTCCGTTCATCAGGGCAGAATGAGAAGTAGAAACATATGGCAGAGGTGCAGGCTAAGATATACTATGTCCTGTCCCCGCATAGAGACTAGAGCTCCCAGTCTGTGGCAGTTCACCTCAATCTGGCCATTAGGACCATGGCACGTTAGTGTCTCCCTAGTGAGCATCGCCCTGATAAAGGCAGAAAGCTCTTGTGATCTGTTCCACCTCACATTGGATGCTGCTCCGTCTCCAGCCCACTGGACTCCTAGATGGGCAAAGTCTCAGCCCCTGCCTGCTCTGCACTGGATTCTTAAATAAGGCTATGTAAGCCTGGCTGAACATGAAAAACCTGACAGTCAGGAGAGAGGAGAGTTTAGTGGTTCAGCTGTTCAGGTACCAGCCTAGAGCCCCAAAACCTAGGTACAAGTTCCTGCTCTGCCCTAGACTTCCTGTATACCCTTGAGCAAATCATTTAGTTCCACTATGCCTCAGTTTCCCTACTGCAAACTGAAGAAAACAGGATGTGCCTAACTTTGAAGGGTGCTGTGAGGATGAAGAGACTAAGAATTGCGAGGCTCACCACTACCAGTCACAGGGCCACAAAAGTGTCCAACATCAGCAGACACTGGCACCCACCACAGACCCCTCTTTACACGTGGTTGTGTATACACCCGGTCTAAGGAAAAGCACAACCAAGTGTCCAGAGTACAGGTCTGGGAGCAAGGAGATAAGGGGTCTATTTCTGCCTCAGCTTCCTCATTTTACAGAGGGGAATACCATGGCCTCCCAGCCTGACAGGGGCACAGTGTGGTTCAATTTGTTGATACTGGACCACGCGCTGCAACCTTGCAGGAAAGCTGTGAAATGGGGTTCCTGCAGAAGCAGCCGGAGCAGAATTTCCTCTCCTACACCAGCAGTTGGATTCACCCTGCTCTGCCTCCACGTTGCCAGGGCCTTGTCATCCCAAGCGCAGTAGCCAGGGTGTTCAATGGCCAGGCAATAGAGAGGACTCACAATTAGATGTTTACCAAGGAAGACTGATGCTACCATTGTGGTTCGGAGACCCATGACTCAGGTACTGGAGAACACGGCCTTCCTCCGGTCGATCTCTTGCACTTCTGTGTTCTTGTGGGGCTCGGTCTGCTGGTAATGCCCATCCGAGTTCTGCGGAGGCTGATCAGAGGCATTGTAGCGACAGCAGCAGAGGTAGGAGAGCAGCCGCGTCCGTACTACCCGGGTGCAGAGCACAAACATGATGCAGTTGGCGCCTCCCTGGAACGTGTTCCCAATTCCCTGCCAGGGGCAGGCAGAGAGCATTAGCCACAAATGAATCCCGGACACATCTCTCCCTAGCCCCAAAGTCAGACACTGACCTAGGCCATCAAGGCAACTGCTGCACTGGCAGGGCAGGTAAGCTATTGTTCCTGAACCTGAAAGAACTCAAGGGTCAGAGCCAGTGCCACCTATGATGCATTTCAATGCAAAGCTATTCCACCCCGATGAAGTTCCTGAAAAACCATCCATCTCCTTCTCTAACCAGGAGAGCTGGTTTATGAAGGTGGAGGGAGATCTCTGACTTTGTCGTCAGGCAGACAGGCCGTGGTAGGGGTTTGTGATTACCTAAAAGGGAAGATCAGGAAGACTCGTGACAAAGGGAACCAAAGCAGCAGAAGCTGCTCCATCCTGGGGATCACCCATCAGCTCCAGATGAGAGCAGCTTCTACTATAGCCTGATGAGACAGAAGGGAACCACTCTCTCCCCCAGATAAGTGGGCACCATGGACTCCCATGGGAAGGGCAAGCTAAAGGAGTGATACGAGTCATATTTCCTAAAAGATCTGTCCTCTTCAGTGCCTCATGTCACATGCCAACTATTCTAGTTTGAGTGAGATACTTCACAGCTTCCTGACCCCTGACAGATCTTTTTTCCTCTTTGATACTGGGACTAAGGAACACAGTGGTGTTTTCAGCTCTTTCCTCTGGCCAGTAGACACCAGAATCACTTCATCCTGAGCAGGGCAGCTGAATCACCAGCTTCTAGTGTCAGTCAAGTTTGCTGCTTTGCTTCCTCAGATCACTGACTTGAGCAATTCACAACAGGTCTCCCAAGTCCTTGTGCCTACCAGTGGTGCAGCCACCTGAATTAAAGGGATTAGCCAACAGATCCGCAGAGCGGCTGCTCCATGCTCCCATGGGACAGGAGAAGGCTTTGCTCATTCATGGCAAGCCCTTTCCAAGCTTCTCAGAATGGTGCAAATCCTGTATGCTGCATTACAGGAAAAACACTGCTCAGGGCAGGACAGTCTCACCCATTTCAAAAAGCTTAACCAGTCAGTCACACAGCTCCCTCTGCCACCCTGCCCAAAGCTACCACCTCTAATTTATTCAGCTTCTACGCCCCAACCACTAAAAGCACCAGCTGGGCACTCACATGCAGGACCACCAGGAGGGAATTCTGCACAGCAGGGGAGCTGCAGAGGGTCAGGAAGAACCGCACGGTGCTCCAGATGCGGAGGAAGATGAAGATGATAGGGATGAGGATCAGCTTCTTATCTGCAATGGACGTCCTGGGCTGAAAGGCAGGTGTTCTCGCTAGGATGGGACGATATTCAGATAGTGCCGCATGCTTCAAAGGAAAGAAGCAGCCACAAGTGAACAAAGCAAAATGCAATGGAAAGTCAAAAAGGTCCAATATCTAGTTACTAGCCAGTTGCTTGTGCATACTTAAACCAGTGCCTTCTTTCCAAACCAAACTAACTCCTTGCAACCTGCCATGCATTGACCATCAGTCAAAAGGCATGCTCAGGATGGTTGGAAAGGCATAGTAACTCCAGCTGAGCTACCTCTGTGCTCCTGAGAGCAGAGAGAGGGAATGCCAAATTCAGCCCTCGTGGACACAAGCAACTGAAGGGAGCTTCCCAGGTGAAGGAGGCACAAAATGGGATACATGGTCTTTTGCAGGAAGAGCATGCATATACCTATGGCGCTACATGATTAAGTAGGTCATTGCTAGAGCCGTGTAAACATAGGCAATGCTTTCCATACAGATTTGCTGGCAGCCGAGAAACCTGGGTTCCAGGACCAACTTTGCCACCAAGGTGTTGCATGGCCTTAGATCAAGACCTTTCATTTCCACAAGCCTCATTGCCCCTGACCTCCAAGAGCTGTTAACACAGCCCATGCCATCTTCCAGGGGGCTGGGCTGAGCTGCTCTGGGAATTGTACAGCACGGCCAGAAACTGAATTCACTTAAAGGTGTGATGGGATCCGATACCCTGTCCCAACAATCGTACCATACTGGCCAGTATAAGGTGAGCCTGGGATCACAATACCTGCACTGGTGAGTTGAAAACTGGGTGCCTGATAATCAGCTGATTGTCAGCTCAGCCCTGGTATGGTTCCAGCTGGGCCCACAGTCAGCTGGGTCTGGGTATTTCACCAGGATCTCAAAATGGGTGCAGTCCTCAGACCCAGCCAGTCAGAGCTCCGCAATGTACAGGTAAATTGTGGCATGAATGTAATGCATAGAGGGAGGCCTCAGTTTACCCTGTGAAACAGGTAATATTAACCCATTTTGGTGAAGCCAATACCTACAGGTAAGAGCACATGGTAAGGGCAAAGCATTATGTTACTGCCTACACCATTGCCAAAGGGCTGTTTGTCTATCCAAATGCTTTTGACCACCACCACTGGAGCACAAGAACCCTAAACACATCCCACGTGCTGCCAGCAAGCATTACTCCCCTTTTGCAGATGGGTAAATGGGGGTGGGTTTAATTCCATGTGCTCCTGAGCAGAGCCCGACACGTGCCCAGCAGAGGTACTATGTTAGATGGACCCAGCCTGTCTGACGTCTGTACAGATCGAGTGCTTTGGTGGGGCTTCTTTGCTGCTTCTACCTAATAACTGATTGACTACAGTTGCTGTGGAGCCACGTTGAACTAACATGGTTCTGCTTCCAGTAAAGCACAGTGTTTTTTGTGGAGTTTTTTTAAACATCTGCAAGCAGCCAGAGATATTAAGGGCCAAAATTCTCACCCAGTGTAAATTGCACTGATCCACAAAAGCCAGTGGACATAAGCAGATTTGTACCAGAAAGTCTGGCCTGAAGCGACTTGCAGCCCTGCCAGCATCAGGTCATTACCCTGGAAAAGCTCTGCGTGATCGTACACTGACGTCACATGGCAGCTGGAAGCCAGACCTTCTCTGAGCGCTGTTAACACAGCCCATGCCATCTTCCAGGGGGTTGGGCTGCTTTGGGAACTGTACAGCACAGCCAGAAACTGAATCCAGGCCTCTTGAAACCCAGTCTAGAGCCATAATTACCAAGTGCCCTTCCCCCACTATTTGAGAATGGGAGGGCTTCAGCCTTTCTGTGCCCCCTCCTCCCATGTCCATGGAAAGCCCACTGAAAATCAAGTCAAAGGAATCACTTTGATTTAATCAAGTACCTGCCTGAGTCAACAAGCAAGGGCAAGCTGCAACCACTGCCCTTCCTCTCTTTATCCTGAAGTGTCTCTAACCCTGGTTAAACTCATCTGAATCCTCCCTAGCTTCTACCCTGATCCACACTTCCCACTGCTCCACACACCCACGCCTGCCCTTTCTCCTGCCGCACCTCCGGTGCTCTGGTTTCTGGCAGGAGAAATACTTTGAGCCACATTATGTGCGTCTCACACCACTGCTCTCTCTGGGTGCAGCACTATGGAGAGACACCTGCAGTGGCTCAGGTGCCAGAAACAGTAGACACACATCACAGTGTTTGTTCGAAACTAATCTACCTTCTTTCTAAAGGGGGCTAATTACTCTGGACAGAGCTCCAAACTAAAACAGCCAGACTGCTTCTGGTACTTGCCTAGACAAACTGGCAGCAAGAAAGGCCTGAGCCAGTAACCCTCAGCATGTGAGAGGCAGCAAGAACCCCCAGCCTTTTAAAACAATCTCTGTTTTTTCAGTACCTACAAGTGTCCAAAGCACCACGTAAACAATACCTGCTGCCTACCCCCAGGTCAGAGGCAGGTACTTTCTGTGGGTGTAGGCATCTGCTCAACCCTTCTTGCATCCAGGCATCTGCTCAACCCTTCTTTCATCCCTCTACCCACTGAACACAGGGAACCTGGATCTGGCCTGCAGACCACTCTGATGAGCTAACATGGGCAGTGGTACTGAATACCCCAAAAGACTTTTTCCCTTGTAACCTAGGCCTGCCTGCCCCATCCTGCAGAGCACACAGTTTTATCATTACAGCTTGCTCTGCTCACCTCCACAGTCGCAGCCCTGCCCGCATCAGGTCATTGCCCTGGGAAAGTTCTGTGCAGCCGAGATGACATGGCACCGAGGAGTCAGACCCCCTTGGGGAGCCACCTGTACAGCTCCTGCCACCTCAAGGGGGTAGGAGGTGGGAAAGGACTGGGGTGAGGAGGAAAGCACCCAGTAAGCCTTCTGCCACAACCAAGCTGCCCCCACAATGCCACCTGCACCACACACCAGGAGGGAGCTGCCTGGTAAACCCACCCTGGCTTCCAAACAGCTCCGGGCCCAGCACAGGCATTCACCACCATTTCCAAGCACCCTTTAGGGAAGGGCTTCCATAAAAGGGCTCAAGCCTCAATACAGCTCAAAGGTGCAATGCAACTGGAAAAGGCTCTGGAGGGGAGAGGAGCAAGCATACAGTCCAGCTGGCTCTGTGTGGGCTCTCTGAACCCAGTTACCAAGATGACAATTGCCTCCATTCAGCTCTGTCCCTGCAGAGGAATCAGAGCCCAGAGCATGAAAGGGGGAGAGTGGCTGAAAATCTCTGGCACAGAGCACAGGGGTGAGGGCCTGGGGGCGGTGGTGCGGATTGGGTTTCCAGACGGTCACGCCGGCATCTGACAGCTGTTGGAACACAGAGTCCCTTCTAGTTTACAGATGGGCGACTAGTGATTGGCGGCAGCAAACCCATTTTGATTCCTTGTCTCTTTCTCTCTCGGCCTTGGAAACCTATTCCCCAGTATTTCCAACACAGACATTACCAGGCGATGCCTGGCTTACGCCAGGAAAGCTGCCTTCTTGAAAGCAGAGGGGGCATCCAGTTTACAAATAGTTGGGAGAAGCATCCCAACTTCTGCCTGTCCAGGGGTAGACAGGATCCAGTTAGGCCAAGATCAGATTTTGCCCTCAAAGTCCCGATCAATTCCTATTGCAATACTTATGTTCTACCTGTCTCTGTCCTGGATCCTCTAGAGCTTATAGATGGCTATTGCACTCGTCCCAGGCTGAATTACTGTATGGCACTGCTGTGTGCTGTTAAATCAGCTGCACCGTTGCTCCCCAAAGACGGCTACATTTTCAGCAACAAGTGAAGGGGCTCCTGTCTATCTAGCTTCCTGAGGTCCTCTAAGCATGCAAAGATGCAGTTGTAATAAATCCTTGCAAAATGAAAGCAGCCAGGGTACCTACCGCTCTGTTGATGTGTTTCTTGATGAGGATGTAGAGAACTGGCAAGATGAGGTAGGCCAGAATCTCCCAGATCTTCCCCGCCAACAGCATCCAAAGGACCCGATCCTCTGCTTCCAGGTTGATCCAGCACCATCCCACAGACACATCTGATGCATCATAACCGATCTTTTTCAAGGCAACAGCAGCCACTGTGATGCCAAGTGGGATTCCCCAGCTGAGGAGAAAGAACAAGAGGGGAGATTCAGGCAAGGCAGGATGCCACATAGCCAAAGGCAGGCTGCAGGGAACAGGTCAGGCAGTGAGAAAGTCCTCATCGTGAGGACACTGGATGTCTCCTGGGATGACCAGCTGGTGACTCCAGCACAGGGCTGGTTGGGAACTGCCATCACGGCACCCGCGAACCCCGAGAGGCAGCAGGGTAAACAACACAACCGTTTCCAGTTGAACTCCAGCTCTGCCCTTGCAGACCAGGTGGTGACCTCCCGGCAAATCCAGTCTAGGAGCAGGGTTCCCTCTGCTCTGGAAGACACAAGGCATATGCAAGACTTGCCACCCTGTGATTTACCCCTTCAGTTCTGAATGCCAAGAAGCAATGCTGCACACTGTGTCACAGAGCAGCGATGGAGCAGTGACCACGTCCCGATGCTTCCACTTTTCCTTAGAGACTACTGAATGATGATTCACCGAGTCCAGCCAGCACGTAAAGCACATCCCTAATCTGAAGGAAGGAAATCCAAGTGTGGATAAGAAAACAATAGCGCAAAAAGCAGGCTACAACCATAATGGCCACAGAACCACATTATGTGGGAGGGTAGACCACGCTTACCGCTGTCTCTCCATTCAGTACTCTAGTATTCAGGGACCAAGCCAAAGATGCCTGGACAAGGAAAGCTCAGTTTAAAGTTACAGTCTAGCCACAAGCGTAGTGCAGTTTTTCCAAGCCAGCTTTAAGTTAACTAGATAATGGTAGAAGGGGGCTACCACAGCACCAAGCCCAGCTCAGACTAACTACCTAAGTACTTAATTTCCTGGGTAGATTGTGCAGCCTACAATGAGCTTATACTGCCACAGTGACACTGCTCACAGGACCAGAGCTAGCTCATTTAAAGCTACACAATGTAGTCATACCCTTAAGTTTTCTACTGCTCCGAGTTGGTAGCATTGGCTACTTGAAGGCCATCTGCCATGTCACACACTCACCCTGCTCAAGTTATAAATGGAAAGATGGTCATATGCAGAAACCTGTCCTTTGCTGATACCATGCTGCAGGGGATCAGCAGTATAACCTTTCATGCTCTATTTCTCTTCCAGCCCAAACTCAATAGTTTTGCAGACACACCCTTGGTTCTTCACAGGCAAATGGCAGTGAGCTGTATCATCCTCCCTGTTTTCTCCATGCCACGTATAAGTGCCTGCCTGCAGTCTGTTGGTCTGAAGACTTCTGAGACGGACAATTCAGAACCGAGTCAGCTGGGACCCAGCATGCAGACACGAGCACTTGAATCCTATGGTCAGGTTCCCACTTGGTATTTAGCACATAAGCACCCATGCTGGAAAGGATCCACACCTCCCACTGCTTATCTGGGCAAGGCCTACGAAGAACTGGACACAAAGCACTCATTTTGGAAAGGTGTGCAGTTCTCAGGGCTCCAATCATCTCGTTTCTTCAAGGGAAAAATATTAGGGGCAAACAGAAGGAATAGTGAAGAAGCAGAGATGAGCCCAAAATTGCAGAAAATTCCAACCCGAGTCCAAATTAAGCTTGGGGTGTCCAGAGCCAGCACAACATTGATTCGGGCTTGTCTTTGGTAAAGGCAACCGGTGGAAAAGCCATTAACACAGAAGTAACAGAAAGTGGACAGAAAAAAAGGGAGGAAACAGCCAGGACACACAAATCCAGGAGTGCGAATCATCAGACTCCGCAGACAACAAAAGCACCTGGCCCATCACAGCCTTTACCTCCCACCCAGGGACCCCATCCTAGCTCTTGCTCCAGCTGGCTTTGGACTGCCCAGGTGCTAGAATACCATCCTACATTGAAACAAAATCTGCCCTTTCCATGAAGTTAGCTTAGGAAACATCCTTCAAGAAATAACCACAACAACCCAAAGCAAGCCCAGACCAAGCCGCAACCCCAGGCCCCTCCAGATGATAAGAAAACAAAGCAAAAAATCAAGCCCCCTTATTTATCTTCCCAGGTCCATACTCCCCCATTGCAGCTGCTCAGGATCAGCTGCAGTCAGCAGAGGATACACAAGGGATGCCACTCTTGAAAATCAATCGCACGCCCCTCGTCCTTCTGAGTGAGCCAGCCTGCATTTTATACAGCTGTTGGGGGCAGGGATAATAACTACCATGTGCATCTGAGCGAATAAAGCAATGTTTCCAACATATAGTTTTCTCTGGAGCATATGACAGTAGCAGCCAAGTGCCTGATGCCTATCACAAAGCTCCTGTGCTGTCATTCAGTTTTAGCAAACTGAAATACAGAAAGATTAAGAGATTTGTCCATGGTACCCATGGGAGAGCTAGGACCTTGAACCCAAATCGTTTCAGTCTCAAATTTAGGGTATTAAGCACAGAGCATTTCTCTACCCTCCCACCCAATCCATTTTCCTTTCCAGATATAATTCAAGATAGTATTGTGTTGCAAAGTCTCAGAGGACCTCACCTGCCACCCACAAACCAGGCTTGGGCTCACTCCCTACTGTGTAAATGTTCAGCTCGTCTCTCAAACAAGTCTATATTCAAATACTAACATCAGATGCCAGATTCAGGACATTTCAGTAAGAAATTCAAATCAGCATTGGTACTCACTGAGCTGGTTCGAGGCTGCCATTTGGGAATGTTTTCCTTGCTATTATCACAGCGGGGGCCCACCAAACTAGCTTCTCAAAAATATGCAGACCAGGGCCAAGAAGCCACAAAAATGTTTGCAAATCTCCAAAGTTTAAACACATTTTGGCACAGGCTGTCACTTGTTACTCATCAGTCTGTCATTTTTTAAATCACTCAAACAAGAAGTGAATGCAGCCCCACATGACTTTGGCAGCCTAACACGTTCCAGGAGTATGGACCTTCACCGCACAGCTCGCAAAACACCCCACCGACTGACTAGTTGTTTGGCCTCACAAATAAGAAAATACTTATGCAAAAAAAATTTTAAATCAAGATGGGTTCATGAACATGTGGGGGGGCGGGGAACAGGGTGAATTCATGAGTATCCCCACAATTAATAGCTCTGCCAGCTCCGACTACAAATCTGGCTCAATTCAAATGTCCAGCATAGTATTATTCCACTCTCCTAAGCTTCCCTGGTACTCAATGGCAAACGAACACGGAAGACTGAGCAAGGCTGGAGCTCTCAGATAGGAAGTCTGGTGGCTTGCTGACCCATGCTTAAGTGACTTGCTCATGCAGCCTGTTTCATAGGCTACAGGGATGCCCCTCAACTCAGGCAGTTGATGAGTTTGTCATGGGCTAAGGTGTGCACTAATAAAGTAGAAACAAGAGGATCAGAGGACAGGCCTCAGAGCCAGCAATTCCCAGGTGCTAATTCTGCTTGGACACTCCCTTTCCCTCACCCAGAGCCTTCAGGGAAGCAATGACGGAGGAGCCAATCTTCAAAAAGGCCAGCGTAGTTCTAAATGAAAACCAACGGAGACTGGGTTTGGCTGGGCCCTGTGAAAACAATGCTCAGTTGCTCTCTTCCTCAGCCGCCACCTTCTTAAAATGATGACAGCTGCATTCCTTTACCTTGCATGAGAAGATTTAGTTATTTATTTTATATGCATGCATGCACGTATATTAGTGAAACGTGGTCTATTTGACAGGGCCACTCCATAGGCATCCCTTCTAGCAATCGCACGGGACAATGATATAGCAAAGTCTCCGAGTCCAGCTATGCTAGGCGTCACTACCAGTAGACACCCTCCCTGGCTTGCAAGTACCATATTTACAAGCTAGTGAACCAACCACCAAGTGTTTGCACTTTGCTTAAGCTGCCCTGAACAGCCTTTTGTAAACTATGCGTCATAAAGCCACACCAAACTGCAAGAGATTCTTGCCTTTTCTGAGTCGCATGTGGGAGCTTATAGATAAATCTCAACACTCACACTTGCTTTTACATGAATAGAAGAGCCCCTTCACACTAACAGAAGAGCCCTTCCACAAATGTATCTACCAACGTACAAATCACTGTTTTTGGAAGGAGCATAGAGCAGTCTGCAGACATGTCCACACAGAGAGCAAACCCATGCATGCCTACATGCCCCTAACTGCATCACTTATCACTGAAAGGTGGCTGCTTGTGTTTAACAGTTTAGGACAGGAAGCAAACTGTATCCCCTTGTGCTTAGAGATCCAAAATGAACTTGGATTTTTGTGTTCAGGCTACAGGGACTTGTACCCAGGACAAGTATTCAAAGACTCTCAAAACTAACACCATCACTTCAAGGCCCAGTATAGTCATATATAAAAGTAAAACTGAACAGGCCCAATGCAACTCCCCAGAATGGTTCTTAAAACAAAAGCACGTTACCACTTGAATCCCTATGAAGCAAACCAGTTGGGCAGGTTTCACCTTAAAAAAAGAAAAGCTTGACACATTCTGATTTACCTAAGAGGATAACCCAAGGCACAAACTTCCAAGCCTGCCATGCCTTAAAAAAAGTAACCAAGGCTCATAGTGATTCATTTTAATGTCAAAAGAGAATTTCAGTCCCTATCTGTTCCATCAAGAAGGATATGACCAGCACAGGAAGGACCATTTGTTTTATTAAACACATGTCATTGTATCAGGATTAATTAACCACAAATCAGGTCAGGACTGGGCTTAATCAATCCTGCACTAAGACCCATCCCACCCATCACAGAAAGCCTCATAGTCTTCACAGTGGGAGCTCTCTGCAAGATCAAGGCGTCTCACTAGAGAAGCAAAGATTCCTTAGCTGCTATCTAATCTACATGTACCCCCTGTTGTACAACAAAGATCCCAATGACTTCATCTTCTCTTTAAATCCCGATTGTATCAGTTAACTTTTATCTAGGCCTTTTTGTGTCCTCTTGTCCATTTAGTTTAACTGTGTGCCCTTGTGGATAGCTGTAGCTACTCCAGATTTGACCTGTCCTCTTGGATGAGATGCTCTGAAGACAATTCAGCATGGGTAATAGTGCTGAAAAATAACCCCCAAAACAGTGTCTCCCACCACGAGTTCTTTAGTTTGGCTTTTACCATCGGGTTCCCAAGCCACAATAAGGAATGCAGGCAGGAGGAGAAGGAGAAAAGGGTGAGGTCTCGAGAAGGGCAGACAACAAGTCCCTACCGGTGCGTCTGCAGCACAGGCTTCCCCTGTGGATTTTCAAGATTTTTAAGGCTAGCACAAGCACTACACGGGCTGCGCACAGAGGCCAAGTCCTCTAAAAAGCTGAAGCTAAAAGCAGAGTTGGGGTGAAAAGAATCAAAACCTGAATCCAGCGAATTTGGAGCTGAAAACCTCTATTCACCAGCATCCCCCAAGAAATCCCCAAAATTACCACTTCAATTCCTTGCCCCCAGCTACAAGGAACAACATCCAAAACATCAAGACCGCCCGAGAACATGCCACCGGTCAAGACAGGGTCCTGCCACTGCGGCAACAGGGAAGCAGTCAGTTCATTTACACCCAGACCAAGCCCCCTTGGTGACTGTTAACAGGGCAGAGAGAGCGTAGTACAAGATTTTGACTATACAGTGCCTGAAAACAAAACCCAGCAAGGGCCAGCTGAGAGAGGAAGTTCAGCTTCTGTACACTCCTTCTGCACACCTCACAAGGGGAAGGGGTGCCTGTAATGCTTAACTAGTTTATAGCACTGCATGGTCCTCTGCAAACATTAACTGATCCTCACAACCTCCCCATCCCTCTTCCATGGCCTTGTGAGGTAAGGCGTTATTAAGCACGTGGAGAAACTGAGGCCACATAGTAAGTCACTAAAAAAGACGGGGGGAAAAAAAGAAGGGGACAGAGCCTGCAGCGACTCGTACGTTCTCACGGCACTTGGAAGGGGCGCGGCTCCGTGCGGCATCTGGCTCTGTGAATTTTGGCTGCTATTCCCATTTCCTAACCAGTAGGTGACTGCTATGGCCTGGGAACCCACTCTCTGCAGTTCCCATATCCCCATCTCGCTTTGTGCTTTTTGCCTGAAGAGGAAATGAAAAAAAAAAAAAAAAGAGAAAGAAAGAGACCCCAAAACACTGCAGCATACGAACAGCAAAGATCCACCGCCGTTCTTGGAGCCACCAGGACTCTGTCCAAGCCCTCCAACTCATTAAGAACTGGGGCAAAAAAACACTTTTTCTCTTGCTTCCCACCTAGGCGTGATGCCTTCTCTGGCCTGTGTTTTACTTTGACACGACACAGTATTTCAGTCGTCTTCCAAATGATGCTGCTTGAAAATGAGAGATGACAGTTTGGAGCATTTGGCAAGGGAAAAGACCTGAAAAGCCATGATTTAGCCTACCCAGAGGGGCCTTTTTTTTTTTTTTTTTTTAATTCCCCCCAAACTAGATTAGTCTCCACATAAGCGATTACGAAAACCTGGCAACGCACGGAGCTAAAAGATCACTCTGTTATTCTCAGCTTGGAGGTGGCACATGATTATACAAGCTTGAGTTGCATAATGAAGGCTTTTATTAAACATGATGTGGAAAATCAGCTTGCTAAATTGTCAAAACTCAGACACCGGCCGCACTGTGGGCTGCTTTGTCTCGCTTCCTGTTAAATATGCCAAGCAGCTGTCCGGCGGTCTTTCTAGCAACCTCCTGGCTTTCAAGCGGCATTCTCCTGAGGTTAGCCCACTACATTTCCCCCTACAGGGATATGGGGGGTGGGGGGGGGAAGAGGGGAGCAAGGACCAAAGAAGAGCAAAGCTACAGAAACGCCAAGGATGCTCCAGAAAGCCCGGGTGGGTTCCCAGCCTTGCTCTCCCCACCGGTCCTCCGGCTGGGTGGCTTTCCAGGCCCTCACCCACCTCACGGCGTGGAAGAAGCAGAGCAGGCCGGTGCCCGTGGGCGAGCCCCTGACGATGGTGATGTAGAGGTAGATGGCGATGGCCATGGTCCAGAAGAAGGAGCTGGTGTTGGAGAAGGTGGAGAGGGCGCCCTGCAGCACGCAGTCCCACGACGTGGCGCCGAAGTCCTGCAGCACGCCGTAGAAGTAGGAGGCGGCCGACAGCAGGTCGGCCAGGGACAGGTAGAGCAGGAGCTGGCGGGGCCGCGTGCGCAGCTCGGGCCACAGCGCGTGGGTGCACACCAGCAGGCCGGAGCCCAGGAAGGACAGCGCGCAGGAGCCCAGCACCGTGACGCGCTCCCAGGGGTACAGCTCCGTCGGCGGCGGCATGGGCGGCATGCTGCCGGGCCGCGGGGCACGCACTGCCGGCTCCGCAGGGCGGGCAGGAGGAGCGGGCTGCCCGCCGGCCCGGCCCTGCCCCTCGCTGCATCACGTGAGCTCCGCGCCC
>NW_017728926.1:17735356-17737243 GCF_001723895.1 Crocodylus porosus
GAGGCGAGCAGGGCGCAGCCTGCCCCCGCGGGCACCAAGCCTTCCGGAGGCGCCCGCAGCGCGGGGCTTTAGCCGAAAAGGAGGCTAGAAATAAAGAAATAATCTTCCCCCCCGCCGTCGGTTTGGGTTAGGCAGCTCAGCCGGCCCTTTCCATCCGCTTTTTACTAAGAGCGCGAAGTTTGGCAGTCCACCGGGTACCGGCTGCCCAAAGGGAGCGGTCAGAAACGGGTATTGAGGAAGCCCGAGAGACCACCCGCGCTTGCAGCCTCCCTCTACATTTGTACGTTCAGAAATGCAGAGAAGTGCTGAAATCGGTCCCCTTCGGAGACAAAAACAAAGAAAAAAAATCATATGGTGTCCAAAAAGCGATCCATTTAGCTGCTCGAGATCATTTTCAGGGCTCAGATGGTTAGAAACTCATCTGCAAAAAGCCCAAACCAATATCAGATCCTTCCCAACCCCTCCCCAAACATCCAAGGTGCTGCAGACTCGGACTTCGAGGAGGGTGTCACCTTTGAAGTGACTATAGAAATCTGATTGTGAAAGCCCGGTTAAAAACACAACACAGGAAAGGCTGGAGGGGAGTCGGCTGGATTTTCCCCACCCCCTTGATGCATAATTGACGTGAATCCCCCTACACGAATGGGTAAAATACAGCGTAACCACTATTTCTCCAGCCAACTTTCCCTAGTCACTCATCATCCTAAAATTCCTAATTGTCCTCACATATATTTCTTTTTTTTACACACCAAAACTGCCTGTTGTAGTGCCCCAAATCCCACAAGGCAGCAACATCCTGAAAACAAACGTCCGAATCAGCCATGCTCAGCACAAAGGGAAAAGGCAGATGGATCAGCCTTAGTTTTTCCTTACCTTCGGAAGTGCAAAGGAGCCCATCTCACTCTTGCTTTCAGATTGCATGCGCTTTGTGAAGAGCAACTGTGCGAAACCTGAGCCTTGTTACTCTAGCTGAAATGAAGCAACAGTCCCTTGTCCTGCCACGTGAACCATGTAGGAGTAGTGTTTTCTGAATTAATCCCTTCCTAGTTTCTCCCATCTCTTAGGCAATAGTTCATTTGTAAACTCCAAGCTTACACCAGTCCCCATTTCAAAATAGGGAGGAAGGAGGACCCAGGAAACTACAGGCCTGTTAGTCTTACCCCGGTCCTGGGGAAGCTCTTTGAGAAAGTTATCCAGGAGCACATCTGCGAGGGGCCAGCGGGGGAGATTATGCTTAGAGGCAACCAACACCGGTTCATTTGAGGCAGGTCCTGTCAGACCAACCTGGCGGCCTTCTACAACTAGGTCACCAAATCTTTAGATGCAGGTGCCACAGTGGACGTAGTCTGTCTGGACTTTAGGAAGGTCTTCAACACCGTCTCTCACCCCGTTCTCGTTAAAAATTAGGCGACTGTGGCATCGATGCTCCAGAGTCAGATGGGTCACAAATTGGTTGGAGGGCCGCACCCAGAGAGTGGCGGTGGACGGGTCATTTTTGACCTGGAGGGACGTGGGCAGTGGGGTCCTCCAGGGCTTGGTCCTCGGGCCCGCACTGTTCAACATCTTCATCAGCGACTTGGATGAGGGGGTGGAAAGCTCTGTTCAAATTCATGGATGACACTAAGATGTGGGGAGAAGTGGGCATGCTGGAGGAGAGGGAAAGGCTGCAATTGGATCTGGACAGGTCACAGGGGTGGGTGGATGAGAATAGGTAGTTTTCAATACGGACAAGTGCAAGGTGCTGCACCTAGGGAGGAAGAGCCAGCACCATACCTACAGGCTGGGGAACTCCCTTCTCGTCAGCACAGAGGCAGAAAAGGATCTTGGAGTCATCACTGATGCCAAGATGAACATGGGCCGGCAGTGTGGGGAGGCAGTCAGGGAGGC
>NW_017728926.1:17737343-17785243 GCF_001723895.1 Crocodylus porosus
TACGAGGAGAGGCGACGGGACCTGAACCTGTTCAGCCTCCACAAGAGAAGGCTGAGGGGGGATCTGGTGGCCATCTATAAACTGGTCAAAGGGGACCAGCAGGGCACTGGGGGAGTCCCTGTTCCCCCGAGCACCGCCAGGAGTAACGAGGAATAACGGCCATAAGTTGACTGAGAGTAGGTTCAGGCTAGATATCAGGAGGCGCTACTTCACTGTCAGGGCGGCTAGGAGCTGGAACCAACTTCCAAGAGAAGTGGTGCTGGCTCCTACCCTGGGGGTCTTCAAAAGGAGGCTAGATAATCACCTAGCCGGGGTCGTTTGACCCTAGCATCCTTTCCTGTCATGGCAGGGGGTTGGACTTGATCTGTTCAGGTCCTTTCCAACCCTACCAGCTATGAAACTATAAGCTTTCACACTGTGACCAGAAAGCTTTTACTGAAGTCGCTTGAGGTGAGGCCACCTTTCAAAGCAGCTGCACTGACCAAGCAATTCCCCATTTATCCACTATGCTGACACCAAGATCCTCTCTCCTTCCAGCTGCTCTGGAATCATTGCCATGACCCCACATCCATCGTTTCAATAGATGAACCAGACAACATTTATACTTCTGCAACTTCGGAGCAGAGCGAAGACAGGCATGTGTTCCCTAGAGCAGCCCTCCTCTTGAGCAGCAAATTCGCTGCTGTCTTGCCAAGCACTGGCAACTGGTCCAACTAAATGAAGAACTGCCATTAAGGACCCCTGAATCTCAAGATGCATGGTTTCTCCTAACCAAGACCACAGGGATTTATGGTCTGACCTGAACACAAGCCTCCTTCCATATGAAGGGGGTGAAAAAAATCTTCCAAGTTAGGCACTACCCAGAATTGTTCTGGGGCGATACAATCCTCCGTCTGGAGAATCCAGACTTCTGCTGTAATTAGGCCCTACCCTTTCCTAGTGTTTGTGTTCTTGTCCCAAGATTGTCCCCAAACCCATAAGCGCTCACATCTCACTTCTGTGCCCTGAAGCACAAGGATGCCAACACAGCTACAGTCACAAGTCTCTCCCCCAACTTTAAAAAGGCTAAATTACACTTTGCTGAGACTAAAATCATTCCTCTCTCACCCAGCCCAGGCAGTGCTGTTTTGCTTCCCCCCCCCCACACACTGGCTGACTGCAACCAAGCTCAAATCACCTCCTTTGGAAACAATTTGTGTTTCTCCGATTTCAGTTTCAGGTTGACGGACGGAGGGTTTCCCAGGGCACTTGTAACCAAATCAGTTCTTGTTCAGTGCCCCAGGACAACATGTGGGCACAGTGCACATGTTGAGACAGACATGCCAAGCAATGCTGTCTCCATTAGCCTCTCAAACATGGCTGGTGCCTTGCCCAGACTGAAAGTTACCTCTGGAAATTGCCATACACCTAGTCCTGATGTAGAAGCAGCTGCTCTCCTGCCCTTTGGATCTACTTCCACTTGCCAGCACCCACTCTTAAGACTTCCAGTGCAAAACCAGTCCATACCACCCTTTCCTTCTGGTCCCCCATATCCATGTGCAATCTCTTGTCATCTCACTTTAATGGAAACCTTTCTGGGGCAGGGACCATTTTTTGGTCCTTTGTTTATACAGCAAGTGGCACAAAGGCCATGACTAGGGCTCCTAGATCTATAGCAACACAAGTTATTATAGTGATGATAAACAGCTTCTGTGCTGGCTGCTGTAGCAATCTGTGCGCTAGATAATTGCATACCCTAAACTAACTTCAGTTAATGTTCTGGAGTCTACACAAAATCTGCCAGTGCGGTGGTGCTGGTGAGTTTTCAGCCAGATCCGGAGGCCCAAGCACTGGTTGAAGACTCAGTCATTCTTCCCCAATTCACTTCCTCAATGCCTTCTTACTCCTCTGCAGACAAGGTTTTTTGGTTGAATCTGATATCTTTTATTAGACCAACTTAAATAGTTGGGAAACAACTTTTAAGCAAGCTTTCGGGTTCAAAAGCCCTTCGTCAGGCTAAGGCAGTTTCAGCCATTGGTGTGTGCTCTTCCTGGATGGCATGAACAGCGCTCCTTTGCTACCTGTAGAACAGAATGACTCTTTAATAGGTTTCCCTGCAGCATCAAGCCTTCAGGGACCAGCATAGCACCTTCTGATGCTTATCCGTGTGCCTCTCTCAGATCATTCAGCCTCCTCATTTAAGCCTACAGCTTGATGCCCCAACAACTCCATTTGAAGCTCCAGGAGTTCACCTAATCCGTCTTCTCCTTTGTAATTTTCTTCTCCATCAGCACTTACTAGAACCACACTGTCTGGGCTGTGGTTGCCTTTCCTACTATTTGTTTGCTGGAAACATTGAGCAACGAGCAGGAATCTGTTCCCGATTCAGAACAGCACATATGGAAGCAGGAAACATTTCCCTGGGACTCATCTTCACAACAAGCTTCCCCTTCTTTCCTTTCCTAGGAACATGGAGAAGCTGTTTTTTGTGCTTTCTGCCCCTGGATGCAAGACAATTTGTTTAGTGAACTCCGGTTTCCCAGAAATCCCTTCTCTCAGGTACCCAAATTTCTGACTTTATGTTCCAGAGGCCTGATTTGCTAACCCAGTTTTCCAGCTTTTTGGCTGGGTCCCTGTCCCCGTGTGCACTGGGGACCAGTCAGGATAGTCAGGTTGGTTCCTCACTGGCCCAGCCTTTCCCCTACATCTGCTCTATTAGCCACTCCAAGGGAGCCAGCATCCCTTATTATACATATTCAAGAGCCAGAGATTCATGATTATTACCCAGGTCTCACCAAATATTGTGAGGTGACCTTGTACCTCCAAGCCTGGCCCCTTTGCTTTGGTGTGTCCCCATTTTCTGACCAGAAGAGGGGAAGTCAGATGATATTTGTGTGGCCTACCTTAGCAAGCCTTGTGTGTATAACAGCCCTTTTAATGGACAATCCCCCCTCACCGTACTAGCATTTAGTTGAACCGCTTCACTTCACACGTGCGTTGCTGCCAGTTGTTTTTTTAACAAACCAAATTCATCCCTTCTTCTAATCACTCCAAAATGTCACACATCAGATCAGACTTCCCCTTCCCACCCTGCTTATCAGACACGGGGCAGCACTTACAGAGCAGCTGGTTCCTCTCGCGGTGCACTGTACAAGAAAAGATTCAAGCCCCACAGCCAATTCCATCACCTCTTCTTGCTGATCTTGATCTGCAAGTCCAAGTCATGCTGAGTCCATTGATCCATTGCCAATTAAAGTCCTTTCTCTAACACCAAAGCTCAGACTCTCGCATTTACTGCTAGAAAACCCTCTCTCTGCTCATCTTCCCACCCATTCCTGTGGGCTACAAATGTCAAACTAAGCTAAGAGTCTCCCAAGGATTTTCCCCCTCAAAGATTGTGGTGTTTTTACATTATTTGGGCTGGGACAATCTCATCTTTCCCCTCCGGGCCTGACAATCAGGTTCGAAAAGGATTATTTATATTCTTTCTTACCCGAGTCTCCCAGCTAGCAAAATTTCATATCCAGGTGGCAGGTTTTCATTCTTTGATGTTGTTATCTTCTGACCCGCAGGAGATGTGCAGCTATTTTGACCAAACTACACACTTCTACTCTCAGGCATAAGAAATGCTGCAGTCCTCAGATAAGTAGAAATATTTGGAACCTGATTAAAAGTAAGTGACAGGCATCATTCTATTTAGTTGTGTTCAGACAGAAGACAATATGGGGTAATCTGCTATAAATCAGCAGATTAGGTCAAACTTCCCCTTGAAAGCCTCCCCCTTCAGAGATCTATACATACAGTAAAGCAGAGAAAAAACAGTATGACGGGTTAGCTACTGCAATAGCATTTCTTCCAATTTTCTCTTTATTTTAATGACAGCTACGCTCACAATAAAAGAGCTTTTATATTGCCATTTTCAAGGGCACTGGAGGAGACCCAGGGCCACTGCAAGTCATAGTTCAAAAGTCTATTTGCTGATTTTATGATGAAAAGATGGGTCCGTTTGGGAGTCCTACCACCCGTGTGACCTTAACCAAAATTGCCAGATAGGACGTGAAGGAGCAGTTGGCTTCTATTTTTAGGTGGTGATGACATGAAGGAGAAAATCTGAGCTTCACTTCATCCCACGCTGCTATACTGAGAGGCTCAAAGCTTATTCAGAAGGGGAGTGTGCCTGCCCACCCAGCTCATTAAATCCTAAGCATGCGAGATAATGGAAGACATTAGAATTAGCACAGATCACACTAGTAAACTTCTGTGATGCAGGTACCCGACTATCAGGAACAGGACTCAGGATGCTGCCTGCCTCTCATAGACCACAAATCATTCTGTTGCAATTATTTTGAAGATTTTTCCTTGTGCCTAGTTAGAACTCAGATCAGCAATTCTCTCGCTGGCCCCAAGATGTCACTACTATTTCACCTGAGAGTGCAATTATAGTCTGTCCCAAGACGTATCCCTTTTTCAAATACTGATAAATAGCCTTGATGGATGACTGCAAAACAAAGGCCTCACCCTGCTGCTAATTTTGATTAAGTCAAAAGTGTTTTCACAATGAAGAAATTCTTAAACCAATCATCTTTGTCCAGCTCTGCTACATGCAGAAGCTGAATAAAGCATGCAGTTGACTTTTTGCAGAGGTGTGGAGAAGTTCTTCAGGGAAAAAGCAGAATCCAATACAGATGGGAAGGGGGTGCAAATGTGAGACTTCATATGCACGTTTGTGCTGTTAGAGGACTTGACTTAACTTGAATCCTAACATGAATGTTACTTTACAATCTTTGTCACTTACTCTCAGTAACATTTATGCATCTGCATTTACTCACAGCCTTATGGAGCCCAGTCTACAAACCTAGACAGCAACAGAAGACAACCAGTTGCCACGATGGTCACCAACTTTCATTCAGAAAAGCATCCCTTTCCAGGACAGCAGTGAAGCATTTGCCAGCGAGCCCATGCCCCAGTGCCTTCCAGCTTTGGGCCTCAGGTAAGTGCATTAAATAAGTATTTGCATGCCAGAGTGCCACCTTCTAGCCAAAGGAGCTGGATGGCCTATTAAGATGCCTACACTTGACAGCCTGCATGTTCCGCTTGTGTTGTAACTTCCCAATCCACTGATAAAGTACCATGAGGCATACTCCAAATCGTAGCCTTCTTGGTGTTAGCAAGACAGGTCCTCCATGCAGGAGTTATGGAAACCACCCTTTAAAAGTTAGTTCACCCCTTCTGGTGGTTAACAGAAGAGGCTGACTGCTGATCAGCGCTGCTGTGCTCTTTGCCAGGAAGTCAGATCTGTACACAAAGCATCCCCTCCTCCAGCCCCCCTCCAATTAAGTCCATTGGCTTCAAGGACTCGGTTTTACCCCTGCAGAACACCACATATTTTCCCATCATTCACAGCCTTGCAACCTGACCCAAGGTCTTCTGCAGGGTCTGTCTCCACCCTCCAGGATTATGCTATGCAGGCCAGCTGTCTGGATGTTGCAAGTAAACAGGATTCTCTCCCCTTGGCCCAGGAACTCTAGCAGGAGGAAGACAGCCACTTCCCAGCAACTGGCTTTTATGAGAACCAGGTGATCTTCAAGCTGTCACCTGATCCCTGGCTTTACAGCATCAGCTGAGAGGCAGCTGATTAGTCACAGGTCAGGCTAGGCCAGGCACTGTGCTGG
Organism: Crocodylus porosus; assembly: GCF_001723895.1. Lineage (NCBI taxonomy): Eukaryota > Metazoa > Chordata > Crocodylia > Crocodylidae > Crocodylus > Crocodylus porosus. The sequence continues at coordinate 17,742,995 of NW_017728926.1, forward strand.
ATGGCAATTCCAGCATTTGTGCCTCTTCTGCTGTTGTGGTAGGTGTTAGTTTCTGCAGCGTGCGCACTGCAGTCTGCCCTTGCAGTAGTCCTAGCTCAGGCTAAGGCTATAAACATTGCAGGCTCTATGGAGAGAATGTCATGAGTAGAGCCTCAGTCTGGCTCTCTGAATAGGGGGTGAAACACAAAAACACCTCAACCCTTGGATTGAAGCTCTTAATGACCATGAAGAGTCTTAGGCATGTTCCCCTTCTGAAGCGGAGAAACATTATTATTTGTTCTTTGTCGTGAGCAGCAGCCAAAAGATACAGGGAGGGGATGTCACAGCCAGTTCACGTATGGTATTTAGTTAGAAGACAAAGATGTACTTCTAAGTGTGAACAAGCCGATTTGGCAAGACTGGGGTCAAAACTGCAGGTGAGACACGAGTACGAGGCAAAGGGTCATGCTAGAAGCTATGCATGTCACACATGCGTCTGTGCTACCTGCAGAGACAAGAGGCTTGTATTTCTCCTTCCAAAGGAACAAGGAAGCATCATACCAGGGCAACAAGTTGTAAAGAGTCTGTATTCTTTCCAGTGTTTGCAGTTCTGTGTTTAATCCGATAAGGTATACATGGCTTGCCCTCGGATGGAAACTGAAAAGGAAACCCCCAGGACTTCAGGGAGTGGTAGGCTATGATCCAGGAGGCACAGGTCTTCCTGCTGCATCTGACTTGAAGAGCCTCCTCTGCAGAAAGAAGCAGGTAAGGAGGTCAAGGCACCATCCTGCTAGAAGCAGCACCTTTCGGATAAGATGGGGGGGGGGGGGAAAAAAAAAAAAAATGGGCCTGCCCACCAGGGTGCACGTTAAAAGTCCCACACCACATGGATGCCAGCAGCGCCACTTTGCTGGAAGGAAAAGGGTTAACACAGGGGATGCAGGCACTCTGTCCACCGGGTAGGCTCAGGCACTTTGAAAGAAAACCCTGAGTCCAGCTCCAGCCCCTGGAGGGCAGGTCTAAGGCCAAGGACTGGGCAGAGATCAGCTTTGTTCAGTATTTAACTGAATACAGTGGCTGCACAAACAAAGGGCTCCAGCCAACTCTCATGACAACCAGTGAATAAAAGTTTCCTACACTTTCCTTCTCCAGCCACCAGAAGACTCTGCATCAGTCTAATCCATCTCCAACGCAGGTGAACAAACTGCTTTAATTAGCCACTCCAGGGCCTGTATTATCTTGTGGATGGATCGGACAGGTTTCTCCTGGGACAGCACACTTTTGTGTTCAGTATCTGCAAGCCCCTTCAGCCCAGCGGGCACAGCTCTCAGGGTCAGGCCCCTGCCACTATTCTAGGTGTCGGTCCTTTCCATTTGGCCACTTGCGTGTGATCACTTAAATATATCATATTGCAAGATGTTACATTTAGGGAGTGTTCCAAGTTATTAGGACACATGACCTGATCTTTACTGTGGAAACTCAGTCATCCCACAGCAAAGCTTCTCACTTTCTGCATGAAATCTAGTTTACAACCCAAGCCTGGGTGGATAGGTGTATATGTCCGCTGAATGCAAGATACAGGCTCTCTAATGGGCCCAGCACTGAATTAAGTCTGACCAGTGAGCACAGCTCAAGCAGAGATGCTTGATCATTTTTAGGGAGGTTTCCATTAGCAAACGCACATCGCAAGGCTGCAGCAAGACGACACAACCGATCTGAGCAGCAAGTGACAAAAAGCCCATCAGCGACAAAGGGAATTTTATGCCAACAGAATGTAATTAGTTCCGCCATTGGAATTAGGCCAGCACAATCAGCAAATTAAACTATGTTCCCAGTGTTGCAACAGTTTCCATTTCAAATTTAAAAGAGGAGATTGGTAAGGGATATCCCTTCCTGCTGCAGTTATGGAGTAACAGAATGATGCTATCATTATGCATTTACAGCAAAACGTACAAAAGCAGTAGAGAAAGACGGCCCGAGAGATCCAGCCACCTGATAAAATGTTCTAAGTGCAATACTGCTCCCTTTTGATGTAGGAGAATGCAGTATCTTAAGAGGCAACTTCTTGTGCAGCTTTTACTCTCTACAGCACTAGCTGTTGATGGTACTTTTCCACTGTCTGGCTCCTGTACAGTTTAAACACAGATGAAATAGGAGCACAAAGGCGGCAAAGAATGAATTACGCAGCGATGACACCAGCATAGGAAAAATGACTTGTCGCGCAATGTCAGCTTTGCTGGCTTCTGAGGAGCACTGCCTGGCAGCAGGGTTATTTCAAACTGATGAGGAAGTGCTAAGCTAGAAAGAGCAGTTGCATGGGACGCAAGTGCAGAACTCGCATAGCGACTGGTTTTAAAGATGCAAATCCCATGTCTGCCCTTAACATTTGCTGGCGTGCTGAATTCCTGAATGGCTTCCCAACTCCCCTTATTCTCCTCTCAATGAGACATCACAGTATGTGTCCGAGTTCAGGGATGTGGGGAAAGAGATGACTTGACCCAAGTCTCCACTAACACTTCTCCAATCTGGGATGGCTAGTGAGCATTCAGCTGTACCAGCACATAGGACTGACCCTGCACAGCTCAGATCCACCCACGTTTGCACCTGCCCATGACACTCTCGCCCACACTGTGCCTAGAAGGAGCAGTGTCCTTTGCTTTCCCAGATTTTCCAACGTAGAAGGAGCCAATTTACAATGCCATTTTACTTCCGCTGCATTCTTCCTACAAAGCAGCCGCATGTGGGCACAGGTCCTATGTTACAGATAACACAGAGGAGCAACAGCCATCTCACTTATTAGTGTATAAGGATCTGTGCAACCCCATTCGAGCGTGTGGAATTACTAGGGATCTGCAGTACACACAGAGAGTCAGACAAAGTGTTTGACTCTTACCCCAACCCACATTCCAGACATTTCATCAGTTCCATTCGGCCTACACCCTGCCTGGTGGGACTCGGGAGAGAGAACAGCAGGGCTATGGGGAGAGCGTGCTGGTGGGGTGGGGAGAAGGGGAGCATTGAAATACAGCAAGCCTCATTCCCCAGCAAGTTCCTGTAAAATGACTTTGCTTCCACTGTCACTTTGTTACGAGTTTTAACGCAAGTTTTGCTCTGCCAATAGGAAAGGACTCGGAGAAGCAGAATTCTGGGCAGTTTGCTAATAAAGAGGTGATGTGCCAGCCCAAAATACCAGTCTCCAGCCTTCTCAATCCCTAAGGAGGCAGAGTCCAAGCTTAAGAGGATCTGCAGAGATGCTCTCTGCTGCTTTTGAACTCTACAGACCATCCTGAACACAGGGTGCTTCCCCACCATCAGGGCATGTAGCCTCATAGGCCTCTCTGCTAGACAGTTTGGTGCAATTATCCTCCTTGTCAAGATGAGTGAAAATGAGTTTTGGGGACGCTGAGTCATTTGCTCAAGGTTATAATGCTAGCGCTGTTGTGGAGAGCATGGATCCAAGAACCCTGCAGGCATCTCCAGAAGATACCAAGGACTCAGCAGATCACAGAGACAGAGCCACTGAACAGGAGCAGGAGCCAGAGCTTTTCCCAACCTGCACTCTCACCCCCTTGCTGGGGTTAAAAGTCACAGAAATGTAACAAGATCTTTATCTTATTCAGCTTAAATCCAGGTATAGAAGTGGCTGCTCTGAGGGCTCCTCTTCTCAGGCCTACTCAGCCCACACCTTAGATTTTACTCTTCCTAAAGCCTCTCCACATCCCTCATAGGCAGGTGGGAGAACAATCACCCACCTCAGTATGTCACGAGAACCCCACAAACATCCCCAGAAGGATCAATGCCCAAAGTGCTGGGGAAAAGTGGATGGCTAACACCCTAAAACTACTATGCAAGGGGGGAGGTTTAGTACCAGAGACTGCCAGGTTGAGGAGCAGCCTCCCACCTACACAGCCAGGGAGTAACATGGCATGGCCACAGCTGTCCAGCTTCCACTCCCGAAATCCAGTGCTAAAAGCCCAAGGAAGGCAGGGGGCAGTTTGTGTCAGCCCGTCTCCACACAGCCTGCTCTTACGCACCAGGTCCCTTGCACAGCCCTGCAGCTCAACAGGTTTGGTGGGTTGGGCAGCAGAGTCAAGTCTGGGGACTTCTGGCAGCACCTTCCTTGCTGCACAGTCGTGCGTTTCCCCTGCTGAACAGAGCCTAGAAGAAGCAGCGGCCACAGGAGAAAGCTTCTTGCTGCCCCGCTCCAGGGCCCTATGGCCAAAAACACAAGCAGCGTTTCCTTGTTACCAGCCCAAGGCTCCAGCCCAGATAACCCCTCATGGGTAAAAGTGCTACTGACATGCCTGACATTTATGGTCAATGGCTGGAAATGTTATTTTCCTGCATCCACAAGTGCACAGGTGGGTGGAAGTAGAGGGAGTGAGCAGCAGCTTGCTTGGCTTCTCTCTCATCTGTTTGCATGAAGCAAGTCACTGTGTCATCCAGGCCCGACAGCTTCCCTCATTTTCTCTGCCTTTTGTCCCTTCCTCCAGCAAAAGCGCTCGCTGCCCTGACCTCCAATTCAGAACAGGGAATGGGAAGGGACTGCCAAGGCAGGGCTCCAACCTAGAAGCTTACTTGGCAACCAGACGAGGTGCGATGAAGGCCCAACAATGTGCAGCACTTCTAGGGCAGTATACTTGCTGATTGCTTCCTTGTCTATTGTTCACAACAACCAGCTAAGACACTGCCAAAGAAACACTCACAGCTGGCATCCACTGATGAGAGGTTGGTTCCATCTTCCTCCTCCATCTGATCTACAGGAGGCAAGAGGGTCTAGGGAACAAAAGCAACAGTCAACAAACAGCCATAAGAATAAGAGATCAGCTCTCAAGGTGGAGATTTCCAACTATACATCAACAGACACCCTTTCCCCTGCCCTCCCATGCACCTCCCCCCTCCTCCAATCCAACTTAAGGCCTCTAAACTTTACAGATAATTAATATTAAGAAAGAAGCCAGCTTACTTGTCTGGATTCCGTATTTATCTAAATTGCTCCTCCAGGTCCAAACAGCCCTGCTCAGACAGATAGTGGGATGACAAAGCATTTCCAGATGCCCCATAAATAGTTTGAGGCAAGTTTGTTCAAACTCCTGGCGGTTTTGCTTGTATGCACAGTGCTACTCCCAAGCTCCGCATAGGAGCGGAGGAGAACTCGCTGGGAACGGATCCACCTGCAGACAACAGCAAAAGCACTCCAATTCTGATTTATGATCAGGCTACTTTTACATAGCCAGAGACCGCCTCAGGGAGGCAGTACTGCTAGTTCTTGTGATATCAGTCTTAAAGTCCTGGCTCCCAGAGTCACATGAATGTGGTAGGCCAACTTTCAGTTAAAATGTAGGTCTAACCCTCCTGGTTTCAGCCCTGTAAGGCAGGGAATCTACTCATGGATCTTTTGAGCACAATGGGGTGCTGCCTTTTTTTTTTTTTTTTTTTTTTTAAATAGAGGCTCATATTTGGATCTAAAAAAATGTTTGTCTTTTTTTTTTTCCGGAGGGTAGTCAGACATTTCTGAGATGTGCAAGTTTCCCATCCGTTCTATACCAGACCGGGTAAAAAAGTATCGTCAAGCCAAAGTGAGCGTGAATATGAACAGAGGGCAGGTTAGGGGAAATATCAGAATAAAAACTTGGATTCCTTTTTTCCTGACCCAGTTTTGTTCCCTGTAAAACTGGATTTCGTCTTTGGGCAAGTGCCAGTGGTGCCTTTAGCCTGACAGACAGAAGGAGAACAAGATCCATGAACTGAAAGCTAGAATAAAAGAAAAAATCCAAGCCAAAAATAAGACCTTTTATAAGCACAGCAGATGTAATTAGTATTTGGACCAGATCAGCCCAGCTGAGCTGTATTTGCCACGCTTGGGGCTCTTCCCTTCAAGACTGGGTTGGTTCTAAGTGATGTGCTGTAGTTCAATAAAGGGGCTAGGCTTGATGCAAGAGTCACTGAAGGAAATGCTGGGGCTTAGATTATGCAGGAGCCCTGACCAGATTATTATAAATGGCCCTTTTAAGCCTTAAACGCTAGGAAGCGTCTGAGGAGGCTGCCTGGAAAAAGAAATAAGGGGCTGCGAGTGTATTCTAGCCAAGTGTATTCTTTCATTTCTACACAGGAGGACTTTTATAAATCTCTTCTCCGATGCCTGATAAGGGTGTTTGTGTCCGAAAACGTGCAATTATTTTTTTTTTGCAAAAATCTTGTTGGTCAAATAAAAGATATCACTTACCATGAGCCCCGATTGCTTGCTGGAGAACAGGCTGCACAAAGAAAGGATTGGTTAGTGGACAATTGTTGCCTTTTTCCCCAGGATGGAGGAAGTGAACTTCTCATTGGTATTGATCCTCGCTTTTTTCCTTCCTGGTGCCCCTCCTTGGCTAGAAAGTATCCAGGTTGTAACCATATTGGTCTAGAGAGAAAAAAAAAAAAAAAAAAAAGCAATCCAAGGATCAAACCTTCCCCAAACAGAGATGAGCCAGGCTGTAGACCCGGCTGCCTTGTTTAAACAATGACCTAACCAGTACTTCAATATTCCCCTGTGGTATCAGAGCAAGTCAGGTTATCTCAGAAGCAATAAATAGTTCAGGGACAGGACCAACAAAGGGGAGTCAAACAGTCAAACACAGAAAAGGGTACTGATATGTCCTCAAAGCACATTCTGCTTTTGTTCCCAGCTGCAAGAGCCAAGGGACTCTACAGTAGCCTTGCTGGGGCAATGGCAAGCTCCCACTGAAAGCTAGACAGGACAAAGCTCTGGAGAAGACAGCGTAGAGACAATTTGACAGTGATGGGGAAACAAGGCAAGGTAACAGATGCACTGCATCTCCTGTCTTCACAGTATAATGATCTTTTACTTCTCCAAACACTTCAACTCCCCTACAATACTCTTCATCTGCAAAGCTCAAGGTTCTCTGCCACAAGATGGTACAAACATCCAGCTGAGACAGTCCTGCTATTGCCCTAGAAAAGCATTAGCTGACCTAACAGGCCCCCAAAGCCCGTTTTACTCAACCCTCACCAGAAGGGCAGTCCAGTCAAGGTCTTGCATGCATGGTTTACATGCACGTTTGTTCGTGCGTAGTGTTACTCAGCTGTTTAGTATTGAAGTGCTAGTAGCCCTCTGCAAATTGACTGTAACTTATCCCCAGTTTACTCCCTCAATCAGGTCTAACCAGTCAGAGTCCAGCTCCTGGCAGTCAGACAGGGATCTCTGCTGGGGGTTGTGCTGTGCTGTTGCCAAGAGCACTGGAAGCAAATAGTTTATATATAATGCAACCAGGAAAAACTGAAAGCAACAGATAACCAAACACCCTTACACCTTTGAAGGGAAAACCCCTATCCTGCCTGGACCTAGTGTTGGCAAAACCAGTCTGCTTAAACATGTTGGACTCCACCCCCCCAGACGTATTACACGTGCCATGATTAACACTGGGGCTGTGCGAAATTTCACCAGCCATTTCATTCCAACATTATTTCGACCAATTTTGAGGTTGAAACAGCAAAACTGGAATGAAACAAAGGCTGTTGAAATGGCCTCGAAAACAGAACGAGGCTGGTCAAAACGTTTCAACCATAGGCTGGGGATGGGAAGTCAGTCCAGCTGGGCTGCCTCCCCATCCCCAACGAAACTCGAAACAGTGTCAGAACAGCCTTTCTGTTTTGACAGGAGGGAACAGAACAGCTATTCCGACTCTAAATGAAATTCAAGACGAAACACTGTCTTGTCGAACTATTGAAACAAGGCAAAATGGAACGGTACCGCTTCAGAGCCCTAATTAACACCTTCATCACAGCAGAAATGGAAGAGGTCCGACATCCGCACCCTATTTAGGGTGCCATAAAATGGGAACTAGCCATAAAAGTGTTCCACATAGAACAGAGACAACACAGGCTTGCAATTACATGTAGGTGGAGACTGCAGAGAGCTACAGGGCAGGAAGAAGGAAAATCAGTTTTTGGGGAGTACAAGTCCCTTCATCCAAAGGAAAAGCACGTAAAAATACCACGTTTGGTGAGCAAGTTTTATAAATACAGGGAAACAAACAAACAAACAAACAAACACGCTTCCACCATTAGAGACAGAAAAGGCCGACTGTTTCAAGTTACAGTACAGTTGTTTGATGGTAGCACCTACCTGCATCAACCCAGCTTGGGCACAATCAGCTCAAGCACCATTCAGTGATGTAGTTGGATAGTGTTCCTGCCCAAAGAGTTTGCAAGCTAAATCTCCAAATGAATATCAATACTCAAGACATTCTGCACACAATTGCATGTCGACTCTTCTCTCAGACCATTAGGATTTAATGTCTATAAAAGCTGGACCCACAATCTCCATTATCAGCTATTAATGGAACCTTGCCACAGGCTACTAATGAGTACACACACACACACATCTATATCTTCAGAGAATACACAATCATATCTTGTGGCACAAAGATTTTAGCTGCATGAGACTAGGACAGCTGGATTCCTCACACATGCCTCCTCCAAGGACCCTGGATTGGATTTACCACTGCAAAAATGGGGCCTAACCAGGTTAACAGTCACTCAGGGAAGCCGTTAAGCTTTGCAATGGAGATTTAAAATGCTATCTGACAGGGTGAAGGAAAAGCATCTTCTCTGCAGACAGCTAGGCTCATTTAAGACAGATTAGTCCCTGGTGCGGCTGCAGAAAAAGGCAGGCATTTGTGACGCTTAAAAAGGGGTCTGGCTCTTGAGAAGCATTTGTTTGCTCTTTCATTTCCAGCCAGACGGAGGTTATCTCTGGCGGGCCACTCAGGAGCAGCTTTCAAGTCTTAAGGGGAAAAGAAAAATCTGACGGAATTAGTAACAGTTGGAAGAGACTTGCTTGGAGACCGTGCTCCCCGAGAGTAATTTTAGAGGCTTTTCCCTTTGGCGCCTTGTCTAGCAGTAGTTTCGCTTCTCGCTAGTCCACATTTTCCATGGTCACACACGGATGGAAAGTTTTGTGCTTTGGTGCATACTTTGCATTGCAACCAAGGGCAGCAAGAATTTCAGCATCTTGCCCATCAGCATCCCGGCACCGACAGAGGCAACCCGTGCTGGCGACAGCTGCACACAGTTAAACTGTGCACATGAACCAGTGGAACCTGCAAACCCAGAGGAGCAGGAAAGGTAGCACTTATATCAGGAAAAGCAGCCCACCAAGACTTGCAGTGGGGGGAGGACACGCAAGACAGAGCAAGATGAAAGAGCCCTGTGGGTTCAAATTACACCAGCTCATGCTGCTTCTGAATCCTGTTTCCAGTGTATTGCTGTCTTTGTTGTACTCTGCCTACCCAGCTGAAATACTGGATGGGAGATGAGGGGTTCTGACCATGCCCAAACTGTATGTCTAGTGGTACAGCAAGCAGAAGGGAGCTACCTGAACAATCGGGTCACAACAACAAATTAATCCCCAAGGAGCAGGTTAATTATGACTCGCTATTACCAAAAGATGCTTCTGTTAGCGAGAACATATTCCAGTGAAGCTGGGGGGGGGCGGCGGGGAACCTGCTCAGACAAGATCTGCAGTAATGGCATTTTGCCAACCAGGAATATACCTCTATGGGTGTAAACTTCTGCTTAACCAAACAATGCATTCCCAGGGTCATGTCATTCAACTGAAGCCAGGATGGGGATGATCTGGGGCAGAGGTTCCCAAATTCTGGGCCACGGCACAGTGCCGGGCCGCAAAGGGCTGGCAGCCGGTCTGTGGGAGGGTTGGCTTCCGGACCAGAAGTCCAGAAGTGACTGGTATACTGCGGACTGGCAGCCAACCCTTTTTTATACCGAGTATAAAAGAGGGGTGGCTGATGTCAGTTAGTTCTGGTCTGCAGCATGCTGGCCCGCCGTTCTGCCGGTCCACAGTCACTTCCGGTCCACGGTCTAAAAAGGTTGGGAACCACTGATCTGGGGCATCATATATGACTAAACCAGCACCGGTTTAGTGACGGGGGAATTCCAGACCTGTTGCAGCGATGCGTGAGGCTCCGTGGTTTCCAAGGCAATCAAGTGCAGGTTGTATCCAAAGATACAACCAGGTCCTGTGGGAAGCTTAATAAGAGCTCAAGCGTCTCCAAGTACTTCCCCATTTCCAGTTAAGTCACCAATCTTAAGCCACTTACCTCAGCCCAGTCTGTGGGTTGAAACCCAGAATCGGACTCACCGAAGCGGTAGTGATCTCACCATTTTAAGCCACCCTTTTTTTTTTTAACTCCAGCACCAGAGATCCTATAAAGGTACACTGTGCTTGAAAATAATTTCAAGACAAAACTCCCTCATTAAAGAAAGGCATGAGATAAGGCAAGTTCCCTGTAATCTCCTCCCTCCACATGCACCAAGAGGTTGGCAGTTCAGTCCCATATACCAGACAGGCAGGCAGGAGGAAAAAGGTTTTCCTGGGCTTCTTACAACAGCCACAAAGAGACAGGCTTTGCGAGCAGTGGGTATACGCGATACAAGACTCCCAGCGCTCTCCCCCAGCTGCATGTTCAAATAACAGGCCTAGTAAAAAGACAAGACAAATGATGACTCCCAACAAATAAGCTAAAACTTCCACATCCCCTCCACCGCTCGTTTAAACCCCACAGCAGGACTGTCCCACCATGAGGCACCTGCTTTCTTGGGGCCCTGCTTAGAAGAGAATTACCCATTTCCTCGGGCTCTTCAGGTTGGTTTCTCTCCTGTTGGGAGCTGCTGAGCAAAGTCTTTCTGGACTCCCACCTAATCTCCACTCTCCTACCTCTGCGACTCAAACGCTCACCGGTAGCTCGCAAGAGTTGCATCCACCTGCTGCACAGCTCTGTCTCCGCCTGCTGCGCCGGGGCTGTCCGCATTCCCGCTCCAGCAACAGCCTCACCCTGCCCAGCTGCCACTCCTGTAGGGAGAGCTCTCAGCGGATATGCAAACAGGGAAGATACCTTTGCAGTGAGTCACTGACCGCCTAAAATAAAGCGGAACCAGAGGGAAAGGAGACGGACAGCACCAGTCTGATTGCACTTAAAGAAAGGGGAGGCAGAAGCGGGCAAAGCCTGCAGGGCGCAAGGTGAAGGAGGGACCTACGTAGGAACAGGAGAAAGGCAGCCCAGAAGGGAGACTACAGCAGAGTGTGAAGCAGGGTCCCGGCCCCACAATCTCTGCTGGCATTTCTGCCCACACGTGGCTATTTGAGGAAGGCCATCTCATGCCAGCACGTCTCAGCCAGCTGGCCCACATGGGCACTGCAGTTCAGAGGAGGTGCAGTTGTCCCAGCCTGGCAGCAGGCATCAGGGGGAGAAGGCACAGTGGTAAAAAGGAGCCAAGGGCAGCTCCAGGATCATGCTGGCCACACCCCAGGGGCAGTCAGTTCATCCCCCATTAGCAACTCGCCCCCACCCACTTTTCCTGCTGGCACTTCAGCGTCTTCCCACAATTCCCATCACGTGCCCCCAAGTACAGAGAAGTGCTCACACAGTTCACTGGTAAAATGTAATGCCCCAGTAAGGACCCTCATAGTCCTGACAGCTGGGGAGGTACAGTGCCAGCAAGGTTCCCAACTGAAGCATGAGTCTGCACTGTGGCTGCTCGTGGCAGGCGCTCAGACCAAGGGGCGTAGCACCCAGGTTAACCCAGCAACACAGACATGCCCTGCTCAGCTAGTCCAGGGGCCTGTCCTTTCCAAGATACCCAATAAAGCTCTCTCTGAAAAGGATACCAAAGAGACTAACCAGACTGGCTGCATCCTCCACTTGTTAACAGGTGCTTTATATTTAAAGTCTGCCGCATACACAGCACAGAAAGCATCCACTGTAAAGGGCCAGCCAGTGCCCCAGTACCTCTGACATCACTGGCTGAGGCAGCAATCATATTTCCACATCAAAGCAAGACAAGGCTGAGGTTTCATGTGCACAGCTGTAACTCTCATGAAAATGCTTTTTCCATAGCTGCTTGCCTCCACAGGCTGCACAACTCGGCTCCGCACCCAGCCCTTTTGCAAATGTGTGCTGCCTGCCACGATGCTACTTCTGTGTCTGGACGACCGGATCCCTTCCTTCTTTACCAGACCTGACATGCCCAGGCCTGTCTTTCAAGTGTCTCCTAAAAAACAGAATATCCCTCATCTTCCACTAATAATAAGCCTTATACCTTATGTATTTAACATAATCCTTAAGGTGCATGATTACTAGCCAGTGCATCTGCATACACTTCCCACTGTTGCATGCTCCCTGGATACACTTTTCCTCCGCTCTGAATCTCACCTTGTCATGTCTTGACTTCAGACTGCAAGTCTGTCATCTTATTGTCCAAACAGTACTTGGCACGCTTGAATAACCAGATTTACTACTTTTAGGTGCCTCAAAGCCTCCCACCCGACCACCACCCCAAGATCCACTGGCAATTCCATTCACATGCACAGACTCTTGAAGAACAATGTAGTTTCAGCAAAACCCCTGCATGAAATCAACTCTTTATTTACAAGATACCAGAAACATTTGTTCTCCAAATGGGATGTTTTATAGCAATATCTATTAAAAACAAGCATAAACTCCAAAATGATGACAAAGCTCTGAAATTAGATGAAACTAAATTTTCTATTTTATCTCGGGCCAATCCCCAGGGTGCCTACATCATTACAATTCCCACCAGAGCTGAAACTAATTGGTAAAGGCATCAAGGCTCGAATGGGCTATGGATGCTGAACCAAACCACTCACCCCAGAAATGACATTGCTCTACAGTCAAGGTTGAGACAGTGTGGGAACCAGAGGGGGGGGGGGGGGTGTGCAGGATTTCATACTGCTGCACCTGGTGCTGAGTCTGTTTAACATTCATTGAGCCTTTATTTGCCATAGCAGCTACATTGCATTGGCACCAATAGCCTGATCCAAACTCTGTTGCAAATCAGCGGGGAAAAGATCCCCAGACCCCACTGAGATCAACTGATCAGGCCCTGTATGATACCGACTGTGTAAATTAAGACAAGTCAATGATCCCTCATTTTAAGAAGGCTTAACTGGTTGTTTAGTTGTGAAATTTAAATGAAAAATCCATCAAGATAAGCTACCTCCCTCCACCCCTGCCCCACAAGAGGCAGACTGGCCTCCAGCCAACATTAGACATCTGACAGCTCCCAAGAGAGAATTTCAATCTTTGCTCACAGCGGACTGGGGTCTCATGTGCCACGCACCACACTTTGAAGCCATTTCTATGCCAACACTCACCCCCTGCAGCCCTAGGCTAGTTAATCACCCTGGCCGTGCCTCAATTTCCCCATCTGTTAAAAAAAAAAAAAAAAAAAAAAAAAAAAAAAAGAGGAATCATTATGACCTACCTCATGGAGGAATTGGAGGCAGGAATAAATTTGCAAAATGCTTAGAAAGCAGAAACTCTGCAGACATGCCAATTATTATTCCGTGAGCACATGGAGGGACACAAGGCTTAGAGTCAGGCCAAAGTAAATGCTTTGGGCATAGAAAACCAGATAAACAGGGGAAAGAAAAAAACCACATGCTGTCATGGGCTGCATTATCCCAAGAAAGCCAAATTCTCCGATGACCTCATGCAGTCTGGAGTGCAAGAATCCCAGTGACCCAATGCCCCAGGTGACTCTAGGGGTCAGAAGTGACAGCAGGTCAGTAAGTATCCCTGTTGCTGAGCCCAAGAGACAGAGCCTGGACCAGAAGCCTGTGGGAGTAGAGCAAGTTTAGTGCTGGCTTCCATTCAGTAGTCCAAGTGCCTATGGAGCCAGCTGCACCCGCTCCTGAGCTGGAGAGCTTGCTTCCTTTGCAGCAAGCCTCACCCTTTGGTGCTTTCCAGACTGGCTAGATCAGTGCTGCAGGCAGAGGTCACATGAGCAGGCAATCAGAGAGGAAACAGAGCAGGCAGATGTGAAGAACCAGCCAGCAGCCCATAGGGCAGGAGGGGGAAGGACAGGGCCCACAGAGCAGCGCTCTCCTTGGCTGTCCTGGGTAGGCTGCACTCCCACCTACAGCCCAGTCTGCTCATGACTATTCACTTTGCTTGATGGGGCACTAAGTCCCCAGCAGCACACCTGAGTCCCCAGCAGAGTACACCCCTGCCCTACCAACCACGAGCAAGGTGCCTTCACCTGCTCAGGCAGTACCCACAGTTCAGAGCCATCTCTCCCTGGAATGACATCGGTCAGCCCAGTCTCAGCCCCGGAGTACCAAGAACAAGGGGACTGAAGTTAGGACTCGGCATACCTTGCATGGCACCATCAAGCATCTGGCAACTTGTTTCCCTTGCATCCTGCAGAAAAGGCTGGGGACCACCACTAGAGCAGCCTTACAGTGCAGCTGAGGCCCTAACATATACCTGCCCATTTATCTGAACTAGTCCACTGGCCAGGATGGCCATCTTCTCATCCATTTGGGTATTCACGCAGGCCTCGTCTCAGTGCCAACGATGGCCAAAATTGGCATATCTGAGCAGGACTGCTCTAGACCCCCTTCTAAGGTGAAGAAAACCCAGGAGGTCCTAAGCACGGGGCTGGCACACTCACCCAAGGGGAGGTGTGTGCATGCACGCAGGTACCGGCAATCTTGACCGACAGGCTATGGGGAAGTAATGGTACATCACACCTGACTGCAATGTAGGCACACGCTGCCCGAGCACTAGCTCGCTCAGCTCCGTCTAGAAAAAAGTCTCAAAGCAGCAGAGCTTGGTGTGGGCTGCAAAACCCACCTTAGGGAAGCCAGTGGGTTTGAATCCCACACAGAGCTCTGTGCTGCGACAGCACGCTATCAGCAATGTCAAGGTCGGTCGTTTAAAGGGTCTGTCTGCAGCACAGACATAGCAGAAGCAGACCTGACCGATGGGGATGTGCTAGAGAAGCCCCTGCAAACTCCCACCACAGAGCAGATGCTTGCTGGCTGGGGACGTAACCCTGCCCAGTCCCCTGGAAGCAGGCTCATCCCTTCTCCTAGCTGGCTTGGCTCTACGGCCTCTTCCAACTGCCAAGCGCGCAGCGAGTGCCAGTCTGTTCAGGGGTCCTGCGGCAACTCCGAATCCCCGGAGAGGCCTGGACCAAGGCCAGCATGCTACAGATTTTCAAGTGAGGACTTTCAGCCTCTGTGACTTATTAACCAAGCAATCTGCAAGGGAGTTATCATCAGGCAATAAGCCCAAAGTCAATAGCTGTCGGCAGCCTCACCTCCGTCCCAGCCTTGCGGCAGACTTGGGACCCCAGGATGTGTGACTGTATCTGAGTCAATGAATTCACCCACCCACATCCCTGCTGACTCATGCTGCCGGGGCTGGGGCTGGAGTGAGCCACCACGCAAACCCACGGCACAAGCTCCATTTGGTCAGAGCCACCCGCGCTGGGTTTGCCTGGGTTACATCCTTGCTGCTGTACTTATGCATGAAGGGGTCTCTCCGGAGCTCTCCTCCCAAGCTAACCCACCTCAGTAACTCATTTGGCCCATTCTCCAGTCAAGATGCAGCTGTGGCCACAGGGCCCACCCTCCACTTCGCTTCTCCCCTTGCCTTTGGGATGGGCTGCATTAGAAGCCACTTGCCCTGCAGCTTTGCCAGCCACTCTCTCGCAACAAAAGGGTTTCAGAAGACAGCAAGAGCGGGCCCCAGCTGGGCCCCAGTTTCAGAGCATCTTTGCTGGGAAGTGCCCATCACACACTGCCACAGGAAGCACACAGGCCCCCCATGCTTGGCCTGGCCCCTGCACATGTGCAGAGGAGCATACGACATGCTGGCAGAAAGCGCCCAGTGCAGCAGGGCAAGAACTGTTTCAGGACTTGCTGGGTAAGTCACCCTGTGGATGCCCCTTCCACTAACGTCCTCCCTATGCCAAACCAAACACGGTGCTCCTGCACCCAGCACCCCGCTTCGGTAGTCACCTGGATCAATACTGCAGCACTATCTGGGACACAGACATCAGCAGCTGGAGGACAGAGGACAGCAAAAATGCTCCCCTCCAACCACAAACAGCAGCAGAGTATGCTGGCATCCTAGCAGATGAAGTTAAACCAGGACCACACATAGCAGCAGCAACCAACGGCCACTGGATGAGAAGAGGGGACAATATAGCAGCTAAGTGTTTAGTGTGACCCTTCAGAGTGAGAAAAATCAGAGGGTTTGTGCTGGGAGCTACGGTATGAGGTTAGAGTGCAGGAAACTGGCTATTCTCCCATCTCCATGCACACATGGTCACATAGGTAAGAATCAGAAGAAAATGGGCTCAAGAGACAAGAGGAGGATTGTCAGGCACAAGCAAGGGAGGAGAATGAATGGGCTAGCTGTATTTCTGAAGGGATGGAGGTCTCAAGGAAATACCACTGGAACTGCAGCACATGAGAGAGAGAGGCTGTCTCATTTTCCCCTTCTCATGGGACCTGAAGACTTTATTGATCCTCTCAAATGTACCTAGCTGATGGAACAAGGAACCCCTGGGCTCTATTTATGGCCACTTGTTCAATGCATAATGCTGAGCAAGACCCAAGAACTTTGTAATCCCCGTTATGTGGAAAAATGGGGATAATACTAACCCCAGCAGGGGAGAATGCTTATAAGAGAGGAACCAAAACAGAGAGAAACCCCTTACATGTTGGCTTTATCTTACAACAGGACTTTTCTTACCATGGTCTCCTGCTCTCAGTGGAGGGAGGGATCCAAAGCTCAGGGAACAGGTTGCTTCAGACTAGCTGGGCATCATTGGGAGTGCGGGTCTCTGCTCCTAAAATACATTAGGATGGGGGAAAAAAAATGCCTCGCATGAGTCACACAGCTCTGAGAGCCCTTTCACCCAAAATACTCGCACAGGAAACAAGACAACGGCTTCCGTGTTTTTAACTCTCCTTCCAGCTGCTTGAGGAGATGGTCCCTGCTAGTCACCAGTACGTGACTTATTCTACCTTCAGAATACAACCCCCTCCTCAACTGGTATTTCATGGACTTGGATCCAACTGTATCCCTTGTATGCGGGACACAGCAGTTTAATACTCAACCCAATGAGTTCCTCTGCTAGAAATGGGCGCTATAGAGTCTCATAACAACTCTGGGTTTTGAGGAACAAGGAAGAACCCAATTTTTAAATTTTTTTTATTACTCAAACACACACCCACCCACCACCACTTTGAAGCCTTCTGATTACAGAGCACTGTAGTTGCACTTCGCAGTCCTTTGCTGGGAGAAGATGCCCCTGGCGCCTATACACATGCAGCAGGTCTACTCTGACGTGCAGAGCACACTCCAGCATCACGTGCATCAGCATCCCCTTGCTGAAAAATGGAGCAGGGGCACTTTTAACTAAAGCCCATTCAACGAGCTTTAGTTAAAGTGCCCTCGCTGGCATCCCCATGCTGAAAAATGACGATACACATGACACTCCTGGCACTTTCATTAGAGCAGGTCTCAGAGCCCCTCTAATTAAAATGCACCTCCCTACCCCAGCACGTCTATAAATGCTTTCAGATACCAGGTGGGGTGTCAGCATGTAATTGCCTAGGAACTAGAAGAGAAGTCTTCAAGAAATTCCCCTTGATCTGGCTTAAGCACAGAAGGCAGCATCTTCAAGAGCACTGCAATTTCTTAAGATAGCTTAGGCCCGCTGACTTTCACCAAGATGCAAGCTCTTCGATGCCTGTCACTTTAAAAATGGAACCGTGATTCCTATATGACCCAAGTACTTTTCAATTTTCCCCTAGAACATACAAAACCTAGGTTTTCCATAGACATGGGTTCAAAGGCCAGCAGGTACAACTGAGCCCTGCAACTTCTTAAGCAAGATTAAAGGTGCAACCGGGGGTGAAGGCTGACAAGACAAGACATTACAAGAAAAACATCCTTTTTGCTCTTCACTATTTCACTGCACTGGAAGAGGCAGAAACTCTTCAATCTCTCCTGCTTCAAGGCTGTTGAGCGGGACAATTCTCTTTCATAAGATGCCCGCAGATAAGGTATAGTGGGGGCAATTTAGATTGTATTCATCTCATTAATGCCACAAAAGCTACTATTATCTCACCTCCATTATCAGCATGAGCTGCATGCAGGCAGTATGCAGTGGAAGCTGAGCAATGTAGCAGCCCATACAACAGTTTATTCATCAACTATTGTTCTCAGCTAGTATCCTGACAACTTCCTTTCCTGCCCAATTTCCCAGCTAGCCATGGTGAGGCCCCCTCCTAAGTGCCTACCCCCATACTTGAAAATCTCCATAGATGGATATTTTTGCTACGCAGGGATTGTGTGCGCGTGTGTGTGTGCAGGAGGAACGTAAAAACCACCACCACAAACCCACAGAACCAGTACAAGGGAATTTGAGTCAGGAGTCAAAAGGACAAGCAGAAAAGGACAAGCATCCCTCGTGTAACTCCTAAGTCAGTCGTGTAACAAAAGGACAAGCATCCCTCGTGTAACTCCTAAGTCAGTCTAGTTACACAAGAGCTGAATGTGGCCTAATAAATTACTGCTGCAGAGGCTCTGTGTTCACCTCTCACCTTTTTTTTTTTTTTTTGCCCAGATATTCAGTAGCCATTTAAATGGGTCACCTAAACTCCTACCCCTCATCCACAACCCAGCAGGAGGCTGATTTTTCAGAGGACCTGGGCCCTGGAACAGCATGCACCCTGCACTTCTGGACGGGAGGCAAAGAGAGGTCAGACCTCATTACTTTAGCAGCATCCTTAGGGTTAATGTCCTTGAAATGGGCCGTCTCTTCCCATACCACTATGCTAGCAGGGCTCTTTGGAGAACAGGGCTTTTCATAGCGAGGCCTGCCCCAAAGCCCCAATTCCAACCCCAATGCTGTGCTTCAGGGAAAACACTTGCCATGCCTTTCTATCAACATCAACTCTCCAGGGAAGAGAGCTGGGATAAGTTTACCCAACAACTTGAATGCAGCCAGCCCTAAGAGCGGTAATAAAGCCGGCATGGCCCAAAATTAAGAGCTCTTTAGCTGGTCTGCAAATGTTTAAGTGTCTGTGCAAGCACAAACCATTTGGCATACATGGAGAGTCTGAATCTGGGATCTCCTGCACAGCACAGAGGGCTACTGCTAATGTTGCCCTTTGATGAACGTAGCCACCATAGGGTGCTTTGTGCTGGCAGACCAGTCATATATTGAGTGTTAAAAAGCAATTCTTTCCTTTGCTAAACAAATGCTCCAGCGCACTTATTTCCTATTTGTGAACACACACATATGCCCTCCCCAGCCTACCCTGCAAGAAACCACAAGCACCCAAGTCCTGCAGTCACAAACCCCGATAATGGTAGATTTCTCCTGGGAAAAAACCATGAGGGTGCACAGCACAGCACTTCAAAGGGGCCCACCAGCATCAGCCAGCTTGCGTGCGCAATGAAAGGACAGGGTGGGCATTTGCCTTAAGAGGCAGTGATTTTAAATCCAAGATGGCATTAAAAATAAACAGTGAGGAAAAAAAAAAAAATCCTCCCGATAGACCTCTGGAAAGGAGATGAATCAGGGTGGTTTGGGGGTGAGCAGACAGCAAATTTGGGGATGCCTTCTATACCAGAGAAAAGAACCACGTAGCCAATTCCAATAAGCAAGTCTCCGAGAGGGGCAGGGAAGTGCAGGAGAGGCATCTATCAAACCAGGTCTAGTGCTAGCATAAGCTGGTTAATACCAAAAAGAGCTTTAATGGAGTAAGACTCACTTACCCCAGTCCGACATGGCTTCTGCTGCTCTTCGAGTCCTTCTCTGAGCTAAACCTTTCCTTCCTATATAGCATATAGCTACCCAGATACCCAACCAGACTATAGAAGATTTGCGGAGATACCCAAGACCTCCCAACAACCCAGCGCACAGTGCGTGGGTACCCCGCTGCTGGACAGCACAACCAGCTTGGCTGTGCCGGGGTTCAGAACAAGGGGACAGCCCAGCAACACTCGTTCGGGGGCAACAGCTGGGATTACCATGGATCTGGTCCCACACAGAGGCGAGCGTACAGAGCAGATAACACCCCAGGGATGGAAGGGAAGGAGGGAGGGGAGTGTGTTGCTGGAAGGCCGATGGGATAGCACGCAGCTCCCTGCAATGGGCAAGAGGCCGAGCACGGTTCCACATATGCCACTAACCCAGGTAAATGCAGTAAATGGGACCCCAGGGGCAAATACCACAGGACAAGCAATCAGAGCACCCTTAGCTCCCAGAAGCCCTGGGTAAGAGCACTAACTGCGGAGGAGCTGCTGCTCTCCTACTCCACTTCGACAACTGCAGGGAAGTTCCCTTCCCCAGCCCCAGCCCCCACTGCAACTACAATCAAAAAATCACACCGGACCGGTTGTAAAGAGAAGGGCAAAAAGACAGATTTCGAGCTGGTCAGCCTTCCCACAGGGATATTCTCACCACCTCTGAAGATGGCTGCTCTCCATCACCCACCCCCATGTGCTTTTTTTGGTGGATCTGAAGCGGGGAAAAAGGTGAGGGGGTAGATCTAGACCCTCAAAGGAGACCCTTACCCTGACATAAAAGACAGGCTAGATCTGTGATACTGTAACTCCTTCCTGGGTGACTTATAGACCTTTGCCCAGCTACTAGCCAGCCCATTTCCATGCAGCCCTGCACACACTCCCCAAGTGCAGGGCAGTACATGCTGCATGCAGGCACATACCCCCATTATGCAGGACAGCACATGCACAAAAAAATACAGGCACCCACCCACCCACCTCCATAGATTCATGCATAAATGCCATTTACCTGAAGAGAAAGGAAGGATCAGAAGAGTCTGATTTGTGCTGCTGGGCTCTCCAGAGCCTCCCAGCCAGCACTGTAGCTGCAAAGCTCCCAGGCAAGTTCTCTTTAGATCAACCCTGATCCCTCTGATCACTGAGGGAGGCTGGCCCAGGCCTGAACAAGCCCAGACAAGCCCAAGTAAAGCCACTTCCTGAGCCTGCCGGGTTAGAGGAAAGACCAAGCTGCAGCATATCAAAGCTAGGTACCAAAGCCAGCCTCCCCCAGCCATGAGGCGGATAGACCGTGCAGACGGGGGGGGGGGATGCATCACGCTACATACAATCAGAGGGCCAAATTCCTTCCAGGGGCAGCACCCGATTTCAATGGAAGTGACATGCACCAAGAAGGCTACGTGCTCCCGCTTGGCGCAACTCCACCGATCGGATTTGATCCATTTTGCGGAAAGGAGTCCACGGCAGATCCTTCCTGGCAAAGGAGCAGAACCCACAACTTTGCAGTCATGTCGGAGGCTTGAGTGATTGGAAAAAGCAAACTGGCAACTGCGAGACATACTGCAGCAATGACATCACAGACCCAACAGTGCAGGGGACCCAAGCTGAACACCGACACACACACACACACACGCACGCGCACACACGAACAACTGATCTGTCGGGTTCTGTGGGATCCCTTCCTCCTGCCCTCCAGTGCTAGCTCGCCCACCCTAACACAGGCTTCACTACCGGTGCAAAAGCAGTGGGAGAAGGAAAGCTAAGGAGAGAGAGGATCCCTGGGGCCAAGCACCCCGCACCTCATTCTTCCTCAGGGGGAAGCGCTGGCTGTGCGCGCAGCTAATTAATAGGGAGCCCGTCAGAGACGGATCTGCAGCAGCCTCCCCCTCTGCTTGCACATAATGCAGATATTTCCCTCCCATCCAGATCAGTGGGTGTTTAAATTTAACTTTTCTTTCCTAATAAAGCGGCAGGGCCAAATTCTGATCTCAGAGCAGCGACTTCACCAAGTAACACCCTTGTTACACACCTGCGTACCAGAGCACAGCCTGGCCCAGCCAATCAATCCATAAGACATTGCCTTTTAAATTCAATTCCGCATGCAGCATCCCTAAGTGAGTTTCCAGGCAGCCGCAGATAACAACCCCCCTCCCCGCAAAGTTCAGCGTCTGCAGGAATCACCTTAACTTATTCTGACGCCAGCCCTTCCTGCAGCAAGGGCTGCTTCACCCCCGAGCTCCCGGCATGCACGCACGACGCACAGAACCAGCCCTAGCTAACCAGATGGCTCGTCAATGGGCTGTACTGGTAGTAAGAGATTGGACTGGGGTGGGAGGGAAGCCTTTACACTTTCACAGGAGGTGTCATCCACAGCACTTGTGTGCACCTGGGGAGAGAAAACACTCAAATGGTGATGCACCGAAATTACCGCCTTCTGCGCACTCTCGTCTTACCGGCCACGATGCGGAGAATTAGGATTCCTTTGGGGTTGGCTGGTGACAGTGGACCGAAGTTTGCAGGAACAAATTTGGTGCTGAAGCCAGTGCCCGACGCATCCATTCCCAGAGCCCACAGAGACAAGCCCCGACTTCCACAGGAACTGGAAAGCTTAAGCCCTGCATCAGCTAAACCTGCATCCCAGGGCTCAGGGAAGAAGGAGTTTAATGGAGGGACTGCAGCACTTACTTGCTTTGCTCCTTGCCTTGTGCCCTGGAAATGCTGGCGCGCCGGAGAGCGAGGAGCTCGCCGGTGAAAGTTGAGTGCTGCAGTGCCTTCTGAACACAATGACATTGTTCGGGATCTCTGGCAGCTCAAACTGCACAGCTCAGCAGAGTTCCCCAGTGCCGCAACACAGCCTGCAGGAGCTCTGCATATTAGCATGTGCTGGGACTTTTAAAGGGGAATACAACCTCGTGGGGTGTGCAGGCGTGCGTGCAGGGGGAAAGGCAGCTTAAGAACTGCTCGTGTTCAGAACCTCAAGGGCACGAGGGAGGGATTGCCAAGGTCATCTCCCCACCCCCACCAGCCTCTGACGGCAGGGGCAATTTGGGGAGCAGCGCTAGGACAGGGACAAGGGGAACCACGTACAGTTTCCACGGGGCTTCGTTCTGAGAATTTCTATTTGAAAAGGAAGCAAATGGATTCCTCTCCGAGCTGCGAACTCAAGGGCACAGACCTGCCCTGCGCTACCCCCTCACTGGGCGCATAGAGAAGGATTTTGAGCGGAGGCAGTCCTCTCTGGGAGCTGAGATACAACAGGGGCCAGTCCTACCCTGGCCCGTATGACTTGATGGGGCCTGGGTTTCCCCCTTCCTTATAAAAATGTGACCGAAGTCCCCGAAATGATGAAGACCCCTTCCCCACACGCAACTCATCATCTCGACAAACAAAGGTTTCCTCTTCCTTCCCCCAACAGGTACAATTCCACAGGCCGACTAGAAATCAAGCCTTCCCAGACACAAACCTTCCTCCTCCATAGCAACCCCTTGCACAAGGCAGGTTTCTTTGCATTTGGGGTAGTCCCATTTGCCAAGCCCACAGAACTGTCCTACCTCCAGCCTCTTAGAGCGAGAGGATACTGGCGGTTCCCATTTTATGGGAAACCCAGATAAAGCCCTGTAGAATTATATACTCGAGAGCTCGAATTATTTGCAAATGACCTGACATGCATGGGTTTTGCACTATTAGATCTTAGTCACACTGAAGGATCTCACTAGGATCCCTCTCCCCCTCCAACCTGTGCCTGGGGAGTTTGCCCCTTGGAAGAAGTGACTTGATATAAGTTCAAGAAAAAAAAAATATATATATATATATTTTAAGCCTCCAGTTTGAAAGAAAAAAAACAATGCCCGCACATATCCAATGAGGAATATAGTTCAACTCCCAGAAGGAAGGAGCCCTAATTTGCTCAACACTAAGCTACTGAACAGATAAAAATCCAAAACCAAAGCTCACCGCGGAAAGCCCCGTTTACAACACAGAGCACACCGCCAAGGAGAGCACAGTCTGCAAGCCCGAGGTCTGGAATATTTATGCGCTTACACTGTCACGCGCCCCAGGAAGGAGATGAGACTGCAGGACAGAGACACACAGACATGATCAGAGTCTATAAATACTGTCAAGGTAACAAACTAAATGAAAGATGGGAATATTCAGTCTCTGAAGAGGCTGGACAAGCAGTAATGCTTGCAGGTGAGACAGGAGAAGTTTGGGTGAGACATTAGGACGGCTCTTACAAGTCAGAGCAATACTGCAGCAAGGCAGGATCTCAAGGGTGAAGAGGCAGCACCTCAGCTGCAGAGAGCAAAGGACAGGTTAGAAACAAAACTGTGCCCCGTCGCATCAACCGGGGCCTCCCTGGCTTGAGATGGGCATCATAGGAAAAAAAAAAAAAAAGAGGGACGCTACTGGAGGCCGGTAGGAAAATTTATATAGTTTGATCAAGCCCAAGGGTACACAGGGTGAGCGGACAAGCCTGCTGGTCTCCACTGAGCCCAGTCAGGTCTGAGACATGTTGTCATACACTCTGTTTCTGCTAGGAGCCCCATGTGCTGGGGGTTAGGGCTAGCCAAGGCTTCACTGCAGACACAATGAACATGAAGTCTGCAAGCTCCTGTGAATTTTCATCCAGAAATCAAGCACGTGGGGGAGGTTTCAGCTGCTGAAAACCAAAAGATTATTTAAAAAAAAAAAATTCCAAGACTGACAGTCTAAGTTCTCTACTGGGAAATGAACACCCTATTTTCTAATTTGCTTTAGAGTTTCAGTGGAAGTGGAAGACGACGCTATGCACCGCGTGCGCATAGTGAGTGTCACAGTTCAGGCTGCACTGCAGCTTACGCTGGAAGCAGAGCTAACATCCCCTTCCTCTGCATTTCAGTGAAAAGTGCCCACAACACATCGAGTCAGAGGGCAAGTGACGTTTCCACTGACGTCCTCATTTTTCAGAAAGCACAGCATTTACCAGCATTTGCAGAAAGGACTTTATAACGTTTAAATCCCCCCTACCCCAGCCCCCACTTTGAAACCCTCCATTATTTTTTGAGTCCTCCAGATAAAAATTCCCCGCTCTCGCCCCTAACTCCTCTCAGGCATACAGGCCATTTTAAACACGTTACACGAAACCCAGGAAAACTTCCCCGCTCGCATCAGAGTAGAGATTGGCCAAGATCAGCCACCAGGACTACTCGGACCTAGCAGCGACTTCTGTTTTCCCCAATGCTCCTGGTCATTCTCCGTGACCACAGCCACTTGGAGAAAACAATTCAGCAGGTTCACCTTTTTTTTTTTTTTTTCTTTTCTTCTTTCTTTCCCCTTTACTTTCCATATTTTCATTTCCTCTTGTCCTGACTCACCGGGGTGTTCTAGTTATACTACCCATACGGAGACACGCAGACACTGGCCACCAGCTGAGGATGATAGGGGAGAGACGCCTCTGGGTTGGAAGCCAAGAGGGACAGCCTAGGGATGTCTGAACAAGGAAGCTTACCTGCAAGTAGCTTGGGGAGCACCGTGCCTTTCTGCCAAGTTATGATAGCTATGTCAAACCCCCAGGTACCTCCCTTATATTTGCAGGCAGAACGCAACAGGCCAGTGGGTGCCAAACTACAGATTTCAATTCTAGCCGCGCACACTCGCACACCAGATTTTCAACAAATCTGGAACTTAACTCACCATTCACAGCCCCTAGACCCGACCACAAAAGAAAACATTTTGCAATTGCCATTGACAGCATGACACTGCTCCTCACTCGGCCACACCAGTACAAGAGCCACACACCAGTCTACGTGCAGTGGTCCTCTGGAGAAGCCAGGCCAACCGCCCATTAGTCACAGATTTAGTCAGATTTCAAGGGTGCCTGCTGGCCTCTCAGGATGAAGCCCGAGGCATGTGGGCTGCGGGGCAGCGGAAGGAAAGGAGTTGAGGTTCAGAAGGGGAACTGAGAAGGGGGATGAGTAGCCGATGACTTAACTGCCTGTTTGCGGGGGCGAAGTAGAAAAAAAAAAAATTTCATGTCCCAGCTGCAAAGCCAACTAGTATGCAATCGTGTGAAAGAGCAAGGGAACAGGCTTGGATACTGATGCTAGGTGCCTGATTGGGGATGACTTTCAAAAAAGGAGCCAGGTTTTCAGGACGTCCAGAGCATTTGTTCCCTGAAAAAGGGTCGGATTTTAATTTGGGGGTCCAAAACACAAACAAAAAACCTACAGAGGTGTCCAAACGTCTCACCACTTCCGAATCTTTAGGCCACAGAAAGTGGCGTCTAAATCCTCCTGGGCTACATGCACCCCTACTGCCATTCAACTGACTTCAGTGGCAAGACATGGACCACATCAGCCCAGTGTGGTCAGGGACAATTTTCAGAAGTTTTCCAGGCCTGGGTCAGGCTGATGCTGTGAAGAGGCCTGAAGGGGGACAAGCCCTCAAGTATTCACCCTTGGAGTACTACGTAGGCAGACACGATTCCCTTCTCCTTCCCGAGGATCAATAAGCTTGGACTTCACGCGGGATGCTCCATCTTCCAGAGACCGGGAGAATGGAAGCAGTGCCCCTGGCTCACAAGAGCCTCCACCCCCGCAGCCTTCGAGCAGAGCGCTCCTTCAGGAGAGACGTGGTGCCCTGAACGTTTCAAGAGCATACCTTAGCTCCGAGGCACATCCACCTCCTCCCATGGCTCCCCCGGGAGCCGCTTTCTGCTCTGCGTGCAGCAGAGCGTGGGCTGATCCTTAATCCTGCTCTGCCTCCAAAGAACGGACAAGGCTGGGGAAAAAAACAAGCACGGGTCCCATAAGGAATGAAAAAAAAGAGTAATAAAAGGGATTAAACACAGCCCCGTGGTGGGCCATTGCAATCCCTGCATCCCTGAGCCAGTACCGAGGTGTCAGCAGTCCTGCCTGCCCTCTTCCTTTCATCCCCACGGTGCTGCGATGCCCCGTGCCCGTCTCTGCCCCAGCACAGATGCACATCCTCGTGCAACGCTGCTGCTAGACAAGCCGAGGACGATTCCAGCATGCGGGCCCAGCGTGATCAGCGGACGGCTGCACTCACTTCCACGGTCACCGTTGACAGTGCATGTAAAGTCCCCTGGGCAACCCCTGTGGCATCACCACGGATCAGCCAAATTTGCAGGCAGGCCTGAAACTATTCCCTCGGATCCCGAGAGCCCAGAAGTCAAGCAGGTGTCTGCGGGAAGCAGCCGAAGACCCACACAAACCAGTTTCAAGAGCAGAGCAGCGAATGCCAGTCCCCAGCCAGGGACACGATGACTCTGGTCAGTGCCCAGGGATTTGCTAGAACCACAGCACTATATTTTGCAGCCGAGAGGAAATTCAGCTGAATGACCTCTTTGAACTGTGTATGTTTGAGCGAGGGAACCTCCCTACGGGCACGCTGGCATCGGAGAGCATATTCCCCGAGGTCTGGCAGTGCGCCAGCCTTCCTAAGGGCAACAGATGCCTTTAAGCCTTCAGGACAGTATCACCACCACAGTCCCAGCCCCGCTGGCTCTGCGGAGCTCAGCCTGGGAAACCCCTCAAGTCTGACAGCAGCATTTGGCAGCCAAAGTATCTTCACTGCAGGTTAGCTGCCCGGTTTAGTCAGAGGCGGTCCCCTGGTGCCCAGTAGCAAGTCACTGCAAACAACCATGTGGGCCATGCTCTTCTGAGGAGCAAATCCATTTGCTCCTGGCCTAAATGCAATGGTATTTTGGCTTGCCTAAGCCCACCCTCATGGGTGCAAGCCGGCTGCCTGCACAGGCAAGAGGGCAACACCTCCCCGCTCACTTATGCCATCCGCCCACCCAAGTGTCCAGGCCTCCCCTGGTTCACTTGGCTTCATGTCTGCAGACAGGAGAGGTCAGAAACCGTATAGGCTGTCGAGTGAAAGTTTCAGGTTCTACCTGGATTTTCACCAGAATCAAAGAGTCTGGACATCAAGACCTGGCCCTGGGTTAACTGCCAGGAAACTAGCCACTGGGAGCTGAAGCCAGACAAACTCCAGTTTGGCACCAAGGGAAGTGGCGAATCCTCTGTCTCTAGGCATCTTCAAATCAGGACCAGAGATCTGTCTGGAAATTTCTCATTTAAGCCATGTTATCAGACTCGCTCTAGGGGTAGGTGGGTGACATGTAGCGGCTTGTGATATGCAGGTCTGGTTGCAGGTTCATTGACCCCTTCTGACCTCAAAACGCTATGAATCGCATCAAAATAGGTAGTACCGTGAAGCAGACCAGGCCTAGGTACTTTGTCTTTACAGCCAGCTCGGAGTTAGCAACTTCTGCTGCTACTGAATGCATTTATGGTTCACGCGCATCTGTGTTCACACTCGAAATGTGCAATGGGAGTCAAGACCAAAGGAAGACTGAATGACAGAAAGAGTAATAAAGGGAAGTTACCTGCCACCCCTAGTATGTGCTGCAAGCACTCCCTGTCCCCTTGTCCTGCAGGGAGACTTCACATTGAAGCAAGGGGCAACTCCACCTACCAGGAATCAAAAAGAACGGTCACATCGCACCTATCAGAGGGACCAGCAGCTCTCACGCCTTCCATCAGAAAAACAGAGACGCGTTGGAGATCAGACGCCCCTGCATCCCTTGATAGGTCCACACTGGCCTTGTCCTATGCGAAGAATTAAGGGGCAAGTAAAGAAACTGCAAATCAGCCACTGAGAAATAGCTTCCCCTCCTCACGCAGCTCCTTTCCCCCACCATATTAAGGTCATCTCCTGACAGACAGGAGAACCATTCTGCATTATAAAAGCAGCTGACAGGATCCTTCCCAAAGGAAGCCGAACCAGATAACAGTGGCTGGCGTGGTCTGCAATAGCGGATGGGGCCAGGAAGCCAGGCACCCAGCATGGCTTTGCTTCCACCAGCAGGCATGGTCCCTGCCATGGCTGGGGTAACACTGCCTGTTGGTGACACTGGAGGCAAGCATCCCAATGCTGAACAGGTCCAGTGATCACCAGCAAGACTCTCCCTCGAGGAAGGTGGAACTACAGAGCTCAAAAACCCTTTGCATAAACCAGATAGACCTCAGTATCTTGGTGCGTCTCTTCTGGTGCAACAGGAATGCCCATCAGGACATTAGCAGGGAAATGCAAAAACCAGAGTCCCATTTAGCATGTCACTACATCAGTCTCACAACTAGTCCCCTGCTCCAGCTTCTTACTGGTGGAAAAGGAACCAGGGCTGGGGAACCCACCAACCACAGGGAGCTTAAAAAAGCATAAGGATAAAAAAGGATCTGCAGAGCAGAGGAGATTTCTGCCCTACATTCACGTTCAACCTTGGCTGTATAGATGCTGGGCACCTGGGGTCAACAGCATCTCCAGCTGGACTCCTGGAGTCAGATTTTAATACTAAAACTCAGCATAATTCTGGATTTTCCCTCCTGCACGTGGACTTGGGGGTAAAGAGTAAAATCCTGGACTGCCCATGAGGTCTTAGCTCTAACAGCACTATTTCAGAGTCCTCTGCTTCCTTGGGAAATGGATTTGAGAAGCCCTGTTATACTGCCTGATAAAACAGGCCCCTCCAGTATAACACAAGCCAGGAAGGGCAAAAACAACTAGACAACTGCAAAAACTTCAGTAATAACTCTAGATTAACCCCTCCCATTCCCACCCTCTTCTCTCCCCCTTCTCCTTCACATGCCTCCTCACCTGGAGAGACCAGTTTATTCTTGCAATAAGTCTCGAACGTGCCAAAAAGCTGGCGGATGAAGGAGTGTGGTCTATCCGACTGATGCTCTTCAGTGACTGCAGCCCAGAGAGACAGAGTGGGATGGATCCTTCTCAATTACACTGACAAACTCGAGTCAGTGGGTTCACCTAGGGTAACGCAGACCTGATTGAGTCTTTAACGCCGCTCAGACAAATGGCATTTTGTCTTTAGCTTGGACTTCCCTCTTTCTTCCAGGAAATACACACCAGCTTGCCACAACGAGGGAGTCATCTCCCCCAGGGAAGAGAAGAAAGCCCCACTGCTTAATTTAGCTTCTCCATGGGCTTTGCCTGGAGTGCTAGAACATGCTCAAGGGCATAAACCCAGCCTAGCGCAGGGCTGCATGGTGTAAGGGGGAATTTTTTGCAGCTGTAATGGCTAGTCCTTCCAATTTTGTCTCCACCCAATTTCTTGGGGGCTTAATGTCACAGCTATCTTTGCTCAAGGCAGCGAGTGCTGGGTCAGGCCGTCTTTGGAGCTTGAAGCTCCACTTGACCACTGTGTACTGGCCACAGAATAAGCCGTTCCTCTCAGGGGCAAGGACATCATCTCTGCAGCTCTTGGGGTGCGTGGGAGCTTGGCTGTGAAGAGTCTTAGCCACAAGGCTGTTGGGTGGACAGCCACATGAAAGCATGCTTCCTTCCAGGAATCTGGGCATTGCTACTGCCGCTCTGTGTGCACAGAGGATATAGGAATGATATCAGGATGTGGGCGAGTGGGAAATACGCATTCTTGAGATGGTTTGGGAGCTGAGCTAAGCCCTGCATTAAAGCTGTCCTGGCCTATGGAGCACTTCCATCTATCTGCCCAGGGTCCCCGGAGGAAAGCAGATCTGCACCTGCAGCCTGGACACGTTCGTATGTATAGGCATGCATAACTCTGTGTTGCTGCTGCGCATCCAGAGGAGGTTTGATGCACTAATCACAAGTGAAATGGAAAGCAGCAGGAGGGGCCAGAGTGCAGGTCAAGGCCCCAAGGGGTGAGCTCTCAACATATCCCCTACACTGTCCTCATTCTGTTATGCTGAACTAAGGCTCGTGATGCGAAGCTGCACATTTCATGGGAGGGCAGGCTTTGATTTCCAGCCTTGTGCTCAGATGCCAAATGTGGGGCGAGTGACATGTGGTTACAGCTTCTCTTCCACTCCCCTTACTGGCCTAGCATGCCGAATCCAACAAGATTGTGCCAGGGATGACAGCGGTTCACTGCATTTAAAGCAATAACCAAAGAGATCTGCCTCTCTCCCTTTTGCAATTGGGGCAGCCCTGGTTATACCCACCCCTCATTCCCAGCCTTGGAGCTCAGCACCCAGTACCTGATTTCACAAGCCACAGCCCGGCAGGCTGTGAAAAGTCTCAACCCGGGAGGCATGAGTCAGCACAAGGAAAGTGCTTTGAGCTTCCTGGCCTAAAGGCAGCCCTGGCTGGCTTCCATTTACACTCAGGGGTCTTATACCACAGATCAACCTGCCTGCCTGTCAGACCTGCTGGAACAAGAGGGACAAGAACATGCACAAGATCCAGAACATGAGGCTTCAGCTGCAAAAAGCTTCCTGCCCTTCTCAACCCGTCCTTCTCTCAGCTCACCAGGTAACAGGGGAAGCTTCAATCAGTCTGCAAGACGTGGTCTCGGAAAGAATCAGGCCCTGGATGAAACTGCTCTGCTGGCAGTGGTGGTGGCCTGTGCGCTCGCTCAGATCCCTGCCTGCTGGTCCGATGCCTGACAGAATTATCCGCCAGCCCCACTAGATCCAAGCATCGCTGGCAGACGTTTCATTGCCTTTCTGTAGGCAGTTAAGAAACACATGCCCCTTGTAGCTTAGCACAAAGGACTAAAAATAGATATATAAAAAAGTCAAGGGAGAGGATAGTGGAAGAGGATCACACTACCCTTCCTGGCTGGGTAAGCCACATGGTGATCACAGAGAATAGGAAAGCATCTTACGATACATGGAAACACAGCATCTCACAGATAACTGCAACAACTCGCTTCCCTTTGCCGTACTGTAGTTAAACCCCACAGACATGCATAGCCCAGGTCAGGGCTTCACTGCTTTTTTTCATATCCAACAAGCCTGATTAATATTACAAAAAGGGAAGAGTTGTTTCTCTGTAAGCTCTGGGTCTCCAAGGCTTCGGGTCTGCAGAACTTTCCAACCAAAATAGATATGCAGCTAATTAGGCCTCCCAGCAACCCATTACATATCTCTCCCACTTTACAGATGGGAAAACAGAGGTGCAAAGGTGGTAAATGACTCACCCAGGAATTAGAGTTTAGTGGTAGCGCCAGGGTCAGCAACACAAACTAGACCCTAGCTGGAATTGCCAGGGCTCGGTGCTTTTGCTAAGGAACAACTCACTTGCCAGGATGGATATAAAAAGACTTTCTAGACAGAAAAAAAAATAGCCAGAGCGATATGCCAGCCAGACACAGAAGACAGTAGGCGTACTACTCCCTGGCTGCACTCCCCTGATCCCTGCAGTACAGGACTCTGACCTTGCAGTCTCAAGGAAGAAAGGGCATAACAGTCCTGTTCTCTCTGTGGAAGGACAGAGCCTTTGTAACCATCTTAATTCTGCTGTTCTGGAGGAATGCATTGATCCACTTGCCAGCCACAGCCACAGCCACAGCCACTCACAAGGACAAGGCTCAGACAGGCTGGGGTACTGGCTATTAGCTGATGAAACAGGTGGGGGGAAGCCGATAGGAGACCCAAACCCAGCTTATCTTGACAAGCAAGCGGACACAAGATAGACGCATGCAGCAGATTAGCATTTCTTAATCTGTGGGTTGTGACCCAAGTGGGTCACAAGAATATATGAAAGGGTCATGGACAAACTTTAAAAATAGATTCTCCTTTAAAGGAGAGAAAGGTGAGAAACTGGCTTTTCCCTTGCAGGTTGGTGGACTTCCAGCCTGCAAGGGGCTGCTTGGGAACCCCCATTCCCCACACTGGGGGGCGGAGGCCTGGGGTATAGGGCAGCAGGTCTGGAGTGGTCATTGATGCTTACAAATGAGTCCTGGTACAAAAAAGGTTGAGAACCACTGCACCAGACAGCGTGGAGACTGCGAGACAGGAGACCTGGGTCTTGGCCACCAGCCCATCCCATGGTGGGTGCAGGTTTGTTCATCCAAAATGAGGCTGATGCATCCATGACTGAAGTCTCCCCACACCCCAAAGCAGCCAGACTTGTCCCTTCCCTTAGGAGGGAAATTCCACTGTTCAACCAGACATCAACCGTAATGGAGAAGCAGCAGCGGGGAGGTCGATGGAAGTCCTGCCTTCCTACCCACCTTGAGCAGAGGGCTTCTAATCAGATGCATGCGACTAATCTCCTCAGGGGCAGGGACTTCATTTTATTTTTATTTCTTAAAGCATGGACCGGGATCTATAAGAGCAGCAAAGGTGAAGGGCAAGCTGGTTAGCAGGGTTACTTGAGAACTGACTAAAGGATCAGAGAGCAAACCCCAGCCTTTGGAGGAAAGCAGGGGCCGTCTCATTGAAAGAGGAAGAACGATGCCCCTTTCCTTCACTGGCAGACAAGGTTCATAGATTTACTAGATTTTCCGGTTGGAAGGGAGCTATTAGATCAGGGGCGGGCAAAATGTGGCCTGGGAGCCAGATGCAGCCCACCAGACCATGCTATCCAGCCTGTGGGGCCCCTAAAAAAAAAAAAAAAAAAATGTAGAAAATTAATATTTATCTGTCCCTGGCTGCCTATCACGCAACCCTCAATGGCTTGCCAAAACTCAGTAAGTGGCCCTCTGCCCAAAATAATTGGCTGCCTCTGTATTAGATCATTGAGTCCAACCCCCTGCCCTGGGCAGGAAAGACTGCTGGGGTCAGATGATCCCAGGCAGATGCATGTCCAGTCTCTTCAAGAGCTCTAAGGAAGGGGACGGCACCACCTCCCTTGGAAGCGTACTCCATATTTTGGCAACCCTCACTGTAAAGAATTTTTTGGGTAGATCCAATATCTTCTATTAGACCAACTCGAATAGTTGGAAAAAAATTCTTCTTAGCAACCTTTTGGGCAGAAAACACCCTCTGTCAGGCCCGAAACCTTACCAAGAATTTTTCCAGACCATTTGGAGTTGGCCTAATAGAAGATATCGGATTTACCCAAAGAACCTTGTCCTTAGGCTACAACCTACACCTCTTGCCTTCACTTTTATTTCCCATCCCCAGCAGACAAGGTCCAGGGGAGCCTTTACCTTCCTGTGTGCTGCTGCCTCCCTCTGCTGGGGGATGCCTGAACTTCTCCTGAACAAGAAACCTGGACTCTCCCCTCTCTCCAGCTGGCATTATACCCAGTCCTCTTGCTCTGGTGAGCACCTTGCACAAAGTCACAGGGCTGCTGCAGGAAGGACAGAGTCAGACAAAACCTGTGGCACCAGCAGAGGGGAGAGAAAAAGGCTCTTTCGAATCTTCCCCCTTTTCTTCTTTTCTTCCGGCTGCTGGCTGCTTTCCTGGCACAGCCCCTGCCGCAAGTCTGACACCTCTGCCTGGTCTCCTCTCCAAGGCTTGCTCTGCGCCAGGTGCTGGAGGGAGGGCTACCAGACCCTAGCTTCCCAAGGGGATGCAGGTGTTTCTGCTCCACCACATGTTTCACATCTGGAGCAGCAGAGGCGTTTTCAAGGAAGAGGCAGACAGGCGCAGTTTCCTTGGTTATGGGGCAGAGATGTGCACACCAGCAAGTGCATGCAGGTGTCTATGAACTATGGAGGGAGCCAGGCTAGTTCAGGAGAGACAACAATAAAGAGGGAGTCAGGCAGGAGGGTTTCCAGCACTCTATCCACCTTTCCACTTCTAACCCCTCCTGGATACCCCCGCATCCTGACCACCCCCCTGCTCTGGTCTCTAGCACCTCACTCCCCTCGGAGGACAGCCAGAAAGTCACTCCTGAGCAACAGCCACACATGCTACCTCCCCCATACTCCCATCCCACCTGGCCTGCAGAAACCATGAGCCCAAAAGGCTGACACTGCCACTTTCCAGAAGTGTCTCATCTGCTGTCGCATTGAGTCTGCAGGAAAGCAGAAGAAAGCAACCGCCAGTGTGGGACACAAGGAGCCTAGTTCTCAACCCAGCCACCAAAGCATGCAGCTCGCAGCCCTGTGTACACAGCTGAAGTAGCTGGCTTCAAATGCCATGCCCTGCAAATTTATACAGCCAAAAACCCTGGACCATCTCCAGGCCTCTATCTGATCAAGTCTTTGCTTCCCAGAAACATCCTTATCACATGCAGCTCTAGGTCAAATCCTTGAAATAGAAAGTTACCCAAAAAATGCCAGCTCTGTGGTAATACCCTGAGTGCCATCCAGAGCTGGCACATACACACCCCACTGGCCATAGCCCTCCGGTATACAGCATCTTGGCTGCGTTTGCGGCACTTACCCAGACTTTGAGCGGGAAGCGACACAAGCACCGTTGCAAGATTAACTACTTCAGAGCCACAGGCTGCCTGCAGGATTTTCACCATCTGTATTTAAATCCAGGAACTGTGAACAAATACATGGCAGGCATTTCAGTGGAGGGTGGGAGATAGAAAGGTGCCTGGTGTCGCAGGTAATGGACAGGTGGGCACATGTCACTCCAGGGGAATTCTCTCCCTATTCCTATAGTGGAAACACTTTTGTGGATTTTATTATAGCCAGCCAGTAACAGGCCTTACAGCACTATGCCAAGCCCCCCCCATTGCTGGCTACAGGCATGCGCCCCAAGGTTCAGAGCCCTGTGCGTGTCCCCCAGGCACATGCACCGATCAGTACAACCCTCCTCCGCACCCCAGGTTCCAGCTGAGAGGTGAGGACCGAATGCTGCTGAAAACGTCCATACTGCTGCAACATGAAAAAATTGCTTCTTCTCAGCTGCACATGCTGCTTCCAGCCTCAGGGACACGGGGAAGCCTGGCTGCCTGCTCTACAACCAACGGGTCAAGATAGCAAACACGCAGCCTGGCTCCTTCCCCTTCCAGTGTCTCACCTCGATCCTGACCCCCCGAGACAGGGCATATGGCTGGCCCCAGCTCATATTAGATCCTCTGACAAGTATCTAGGCTCCTGGCCTGAGATCATGACACCTACAGCCACTGTGTGCCTTGCCTTCTTTCAGGCCCTCTAGCCTCACTTGCACCTAGCCTCAAGGCCAAAGGAGCCAGCAAAAGGGAAAGCCCAAGAGCAATACCCACCTCACCGTAAATTACGTGCAGATGGAGATCCTCACATTGGAAGTACCGTAGTCTCAGAGGGTTCAGCCTGCCCACAGCGCAAGGGACAGGCTTTCACCCTCTAACTCAGGGGCAGGCAATTATTTTGGGCAGAGGGCTGTTTACCGAGTTTTGGCAAGCCATCGAGGGCCGCATGACAGGCAGCCCAGGGCAGATAAATATTCATTTTCTAAATTTTTAGGGGCCCCGCAGGCCAGAAAAAATGGCCTGGCAGGCTGCATCCAGCCCTCGGGCCACATTTTGCCCACCCCTGCTCTAACTACACTGAGTCAAGGCCAAGGAGATGGGGATGTAAAACCACCTGAGCCAAAACCATCATCGTGGTACCTCGCCTGCCAGGTAAGCATCAGCCTCTGGAGCTCAGGGTTGAGGGATGAAATTACCCTGAGAAACAAGCATGAACCTCTTAGCACATTTCCCTCCCTCCTCCCCCCAGCAAAGCCAGCAAGGAGGATTGTGCTCAGCTAGCAGGCAGCGCTGCCAAGAGGTCCAGCTTGGAATCAGCACACTAGGACATCCCCTAGCGAGGATGTTCTCCCCAAATTCTTGGCAAGTGCAGCCGGCGTGCTCTGCGCTGCCCCCGACCTAGGGATCAAAGGACTCTCTTGCTTCCAGAGGACCCAGCCTCCTGGCTCCAGCAAGGAGAGTTACAGGAGCAGAGAACAGCTGACAGTGTGGGGTATGCTGATGCCGGGATGCTCCACATCCAGACCTCAGCTCGGTTGGAGGGGCTCAGGAACAGAGAAGGCCAATGTCATTTCATTAAGAGGTGGCAGAATCCCCCCTAGGGAGCAGCAGCCTATGCTTCAGCGAGCAAGGGGCTGAAAGAGGTATCAGAAAGGGCAGAAGTGGCCTCTGTTGCGGCCATGAAGCTTGCACCAGGCTCAGCTGAATGGCACTCGTCTTGCAGTAGGTGCAGGGACCTCATGCATTCTGCAGTCACAGGACATAGAAGATGACTTCAATGCTGCAGCAGTCATCATCCCTGCAGCTGTGGCCCGCATCCTCTTTGTGGGCAGCACTGCCTCTGCTCTTCAGCAGCTCGCCTGCCCTGGCGCAAGGCAAACCAAAGTGACTGCAGCCCCTGAGCAGACCCATGCAGGAACTTGAGCCCATGCTGACGCAATCACTGCAGTGAAGGGACAGCAACACTAGCCACAGCCCATGCTGCCCCTTTTACATAGGGACTGGTACCCGAGCTAGCTAGCTCCAAAGCCAGGACAGGGACACCTATATATGCTGCAGTCCCATCTCCTGGTCAGTGCAGATGCACCTACAGAGAGGACACACCACTCGCATCAAGGACACTCGGCACCAGACCGGCACCACCTCGTGCCAACTCTGCTGCTTGGGAAGCATGGGAGAAGGTTGGCTCAGCCGTGCTGCAGGCAGCTCCCACCCTCACCAGCCCTCCTGCTCCCCCTCCCCTCCTCCCTGCAGCCTTTCTGAAGGGTTTTCAGATGGGCCGTCTGCTGCAGTGCAGGGCAAAGGGAGCTTACGCTGCTGGCTAGTTATGGACGTGGACTGCGCTGGTTCTTAATCATCTCTTCCCCTGTTCCCTCCTCGCCACGTGCTGCCTGGTGATGGATAGTAGTTCAGGACAGAAGAGACTTATTAGATTCACACACAAATGCTGTACTACAGGCCCAGTTCTCAGAGACTAAGCCTTCTTTCCACTTCTCTGGCTATGCAAAAAGTACCAGAGCACACTTGCACTCCCACTATCTACTGAGTGGTAAGGAGCCTTTGCCTAAACAGGATTTTTTTTTGGTCTAGTCTTTTCTGGCCGTTTCCCTGGGGTCTTGAATCCCCCCCTGCCCCCCAAGCATAGAGGCAGACAGAGCTCAGGGTTAGCATTCCTGTGCCCCTCCCCAGTGTTCAACGTAGGGCCAACTCTTCTCGACTGCATCCTGGCTCTGATTTACAACTGCTGCAACAGCACAAGGAGTTTTGGAGCCTGACTTCAGCAACCAACACCCTCTTGCCCCTCAGGTCCAAGGGTAGTGGGAGGGAAGGCTTGCTTCAGGCATCTCCCTGAGCTGGGAGCAGAGTCCCTCCAGAGCACTGGAGCAATCAGGGCACTTGCGCTGTTTGTTTCCAGGAGCTGTACAAGGAAGCTTTCGCCTCATTTCCTGGTCTGGCATGGGCAACCCTGATGTACTAGCAGATCAGAATCAGCTACTCCGTCTATAATGCAGGATGTAGTCTCTACTCTCAAGCAAGAGGGTATGAGATGCACCAATTATCCTGTGTGCATGATCACCAAGCCCCTGGGAACTAAGATGCAACTCACCTTTTAATATAAAGCCCTTCTCAATCTTAGGGGACCCAAACCTAGTAACAGCTCTCAGAGTCAAGGACCATGTTTCAAAATGGTGCAGAGCAAGCATTCACAACTAAACTGGGCTCTGGGGTTGCTACCCTGACTTTAAAAGAGACTGTCAAGAGGGCAATCTTGAATCCAGAGTTTCTTCGATTAAACTGGATTATAAAATCGAGAGCTACTTCTCACCAACAGTTATGAAACACAGAAGGTGCATCACAGTCCTGGTCTGCGCTTCCATCAAACAATTAAGTGGTTTATCTCTACCTATTTGCAAGCTCGATGGAGCAAGCAGCAGTTTCTATTCCGTCTCTCCAACATCCAAAAAACTGTGGTGGGGGGAGGCAGCTTGCCATTGTAATATAGCAGAATGCAAAGGGCAAGCTCTGCAGCACGCTCCAAGAACATCTCTGCTGGAGAGAGCTACAGAACAAGCGAGCAGAGCAGCAGAGAACGTCACACTCACGACAGCAAAGTGCACATTCAGCTAGAACACCCCTGCTTCCCATTCACACACACATGCTCAGGACATACTACCGATGGAAACTCACCACAATTCAGCAAACCTTAGCTCTTGATCACAGAGTGAGGAAACCGGTCACTGGCAGCAGATCCAGAGGGTCAAAGCCAGAGCTTGGATGCTCAGCCCAGCACAGGTGCCTACCCCCAGTGCAAGCAGAGATCCCAGGGCTGGAAAAGCTACATTTTACAAATATTTACATTCAGCCCAGGAATTAAGAGAGAAACCATTAAGATTCGTGACACATGGGAATTCTTGTGCTTGTGTCAGGTGGAGAAGGATGGAAAGCAATTTGTAGCAGCAGCTAAAGATTTTTTTTTTTTTCCCCCCAAACACTGGTGCATCACATCACGCAGTGGAGACAGTCAATATATCCTGCCTGCTCCCTTACATGTAGGGCTGCTCAGGATTTTGCAGTGAAGCAGCCAATTGGAGGGACCTGCACTGGTTCTGGAGAGCAACGGCACTAAAGGCATCTCCCTCCACCCCACCCCAAGCCCCACTCCAGGAATTTCAGACAAGACTTCAAGCAGTGAATGCACAGGCAGTCAGGAGGGCCAAACTGACCATGCAGTTTCTCCTGGGAAGGGAGATTCCCAATAGCCCTCTGCTTTGGGGGACACGTTTAAAGATCCCCTCCCCTGCACTGCCAGCATGGACCCCCCTCACCTTGTTTGCCGCTATCTCCTCCCCTTTTACAACAGCACTCCTGAGAAATGCTTAATTTGCAGAGCTATACATGTACCATCGGGCTGGACAGTATTGGGGAGAGGGAGGAAGGTGTCAAAAATGGGGGAGGGGAGGAAGAAGTAACATAGAAATAAATGGGATCCCCTAAGCCTGGTGCGCAGCCCGCACACATGCCATGCAGGGCTTGTCTCTGCAGCAACTCTAGGCTGAGAGTTCATAAACCAGAGATGCATCAGAATACTTAAAGGGATCTGCTTTCACGGGGAACAGATTTGATGACCTTTTGCTCCAAAAGTGATGCAGGCTGCTCCTACCTGAACCAGTCACCCTTAACCATTTCCACATCAGCTCATAGAGGTGGAGACACCTAGGAGCCAGGATGCAGGAGCAGACCTGCTGCAAGTGGCCCTCATTAAACCAGAGCATCTTGCAACATACCAGCAGGCCATCATTCGGCTCTGGTTCTGGTCTCTCTACACCAGTGGTTCTCAGCCTTCTTTAAATGTGAGGCACCCCTTGATATACTCAAGACACCCCCTCAGAAAAGTGCCAGCTCTTAGGTTTTCACTCGTTTTTTGACTACAGGAAAATACTAGAGCAATTCTCCTGTTGCAAAGAATTCAGAAACATCACAACCGTCAGCGTGTTTTTGGCACTGTGGATTGCCATGTAAAAATCTCTGGGTTAATCTTGTGAATCATGTGTGTACCTCGAACAGCAGTCTTAAAAAGATCTCAGGGCACCCCAGAGTGTGATGTACCCTGGTTGAGAATCACTGCGCTACGTGCAGAAGCATCAGCTACAAGCATGGACCCCGTACCCCGCTAGCACCCGGGAGTAAATCAGTCATTGCTTTTTGATAGAGAGGCTACACCATGGGTACATAACGTCAGCCTCTGAAATAATGCAGCTCATGAGAGCATCTTGCAACATTTGGACAATAGCGTCGCTCACTAGACCACGGCATTAAGGACTGGGATCAGCTGTACTTGTGTCTTAAGCTAGTAGCAACTTTAGGTCAACAGTTTTTGGAGGGAGGCACAGAATTTATGCTTGCGCCGATGAAATTCAGTACCTGGGCTGGCCTTACATTCATGCCAATCGTGTACGCAACATCTTGTGTAATGCCTGTGGCAGGCCAAAATCCAAGGTGACTCAAAGGATGCTGTGCCTGCATGAGGATGGAGTACAATTGATTGTGAGACCTCAGTTGCACTGACACCAAATTGAAGAAGCAAATTGTTCTTCTTCCTTTAGGGGGCAGATGGGGGAAAAAGCAGCAGCAGAGGGTGTAAGGTAAAGCAGCTTCTCCTACATAATCTGACAATTCTGCTCGTTTGTCTGCTGCCCTGGTATGGGAAGGTTAGTTACAATGCAGGGGAAGGGGCAAGTTGCATTTAATCGCTCGCACGCCACCTGCAACTTGTGTCATCCCCTCAGTTTTGATAGATTTCTAATCAAATTGCACCTGCTTACCCCAGTTCTGATTTTGGCCCAATTTTGTCCTCTGCAGACCTCCCATCTTTTCCCCCAGCATCTGATGCCGAGTCATCTTGCCAGTGTTGCTGGGAGGCACAGAGAACAGCTCCCACTGAATTTGCTGCAGTCTGTCTAGAAAGCTGGACTCCTCGAGGTTTGCCTGCTTCTTAGCTCTCCATACAGCGCACATCTCATATTCTCCTAATGTAACGGGCAGCCCTTTTCTCTTCCTCCTGGTGCAATCCTCTTTCCCCCACAACTCGGTTAAGGAAGCAGTGACAGCCGTGCACAGACACCGGCCCTACGCATTTCACCCTCAGCCCGCACTCCACAACCGTGCAGCACGTCTGCCACATTAGAAAAGTCACTGCTCCCGGCATAATATACGACAGCCCTTCCATTCGCCCTGCATATTCCTCAGTGCATGCCAGTAATGCTCTCTTTCCATGAATTACAAAAGTCTTTAATAAGGAACCCCATGTATTTTCTAAGCGACAAGGCTTAGTTCCACCAGTAACTGCATAACAATGTGCTGACATGAGAAGGTATGCAGTGTTGGCCGGTCGCCCTCCGATTTTTTTTTTTTTTTTGGCCATAATTTAACAATTTTAGCTTTGGCTTGGGGACGCCTTGCCCAGAACTTACCCTTTATTCGTGACGCCCAGTCTGGGACCCGTCCAGAGATGTATGGCACACAGCTCCATTCCTGGTGCAACCATGTCTGCAGTTGTGACCTCCTGGAGCGTGCAGCTCGGGACGCCCTGATGAGAGAGAGGCCTCCCTGTGCCCTGCCACAGACTGGCTGTGTGTGACCTTGGGAATCCTGCCTCTGATCTTCAGTTTCTTTCTCCAGGACAGGGCTTGCACGCATCACTGGGCAGGAGGGGAGGCTCAGCCATTGCTACTATCACTGATCCAACACAAGTGCA
This sequence comes from Crocodylus porosus, assembly GCF_001723895.1. Classification (NCBI taxonomy): domain Eukaryota; kingdom Metazoa; phylum Chordata; order Crocodylia; family Crocodylidae; genus Crocodylus; species Crocodylus porosus. Next base: position 17,784,524 of record NW_017728926.1, read on the forward strand.
GGCACTCCGACCTCAGCAGGACGCGTCCCGAAAATGCCACTATTGGCATCAAAGCACATCGCCAAAACATCAGATAAAAATGGGGACACTTCAGCCTAAGCGTCACCAAGCCCTTCTTTCTACCGCAGCAGCTTGCTTGGGGTGTACTATGAAACCCAATTTTTGATGATATTTCCCCCTCCCCCCCCGCAGATGCATGCCGCAATTGTGTACTGGGGATGGGGGAGGGGGGTGGCCCAGCTGACTCCTATGTTACTCCTCTCCAGCTCTGAGTGCAGTTAGAGGGGCATTTTAGCACTGGGGGACCCCTCCCCCCCCCGCAAAAAAAACCAACCATTAGCTAAGGACAAGCTCCCCTGCCCCTGCGGCGGGCTTGGCACTGCCCGCTCATCAAGTCCCAGGCAGGCAGCTGCTTGCCCCCCTGCACGACCCTCCTGGCAGCCGGGAGCCTGCCAAGGGCCTGGGCGCTGGGAGGAAAGCAGGACCAAGGTAAGAGATGGGCGGGGGGGGGGAGGAAGCTGCAAGCCCCAAACTGGCGGCGCTGGCCGCGGGGCAGGGGACCCCGGGGCTGGGGCTGGGGCCGGGGCTGCTCTGCAGCTCGCTTGAAGGAGAAAAGCTTTCGCACTACGGCACTTACAGCCGAGGCGGCCAACTTCTCCCCCCCGCCTGCACAGCCCGGGCCGGGCGGGGCGGGGGGAGGGGGCGCGGAGCCAGCCCCCG
>NW_017728926.1:17786064-17833365 GCF_001723895.1 Crocodylus porosus
AAAAAGCCTTGGGACTCGGTTTGCAGTGACCACTTCTGGGCAGAAAGCAGCTGTGATGCAGAGCATTAGCAGCTGGCAGCAAGAGCTGTGGGGGCCTGTGGTGCATCGCAGAGAACCAGTCCCCCAGTAGGTCTCTTGCTTCTCCAGTGGCTGGGCAGCGGCAACACAGGGGACAGCTCCCAGCCAACCCCCTGCCACCAGCTGTAAGTGGATCCAGCTCACCAGGGCAGGGTGCCAGGGCAGGGGTCGATTAGCACAGCCTGCTGGCTTGCTCCAGTACCTAGTGCTACATTGACCTAACTCAGCAGGGAGAAGCTAGGGGAGTGATGCAGTATCTGCAAACAGAGGAAGCATCTACTTGAATATTGGTCCAAAGGGCTGTCATTTTCTTAATGGAAGTGAGCCTGTGTGGCACTCACTAGATGGACACCCTGGAGAGGGGAGGGCTCAGTCCAGCAGTGCAGGCTTTTCCCAGGCTGTGCTGTGCACACTCATGGTGGGGATTGCAGTCCTCCATGGCAGAGACTGGCTCCAGTCCTACAAGGCACCAACTCCTCTCCGCATCACATAGGAGCCTAGGGCATGCTGCACCGCAAGGGGCTACATCCCATGGAGGTGCACTTGTGTCTGCTGGGATCTGGGCCAATACCACACTGCTCATTTAAAACAGCTCTGTAATCCACTGGGAGGAGCACTTGCGACATGACTTCCTCCCTCCTTCTCTGTCTAGCTTGTCCATTTAGCTTGTACAACTTTGGGGGCAGGCACCGTCTCCTACCCTGTATGTACAGCACCCAGCACAATGTGGCCTCAAGACACTCCTGTAAGACAAATAAAGTAATTGCAATGGCACTGCCTCCCTATCACTTCTTGACAGCCTCCAGGTGCTAACACACCAGCTAAACAAGTCACAAATACCCGCACCCCACCTTACCCACCCCTGAACAGCACAACACTTCTGGTTCACAGAAGCTGAAGAGCAGCCTGGAGCGCTGGAGCTCAGCTGGTGCCAACACGCAGTACTTCGGGGTCTGCACTCAGGGCACGGGGCAGCGCAATGTGCCGCTGCAATACAGCTCAGTTAAAAGCAGGGAGTTCAGTCAAGGTAGCGTTATTGCAAGGAATTTAGCCACTCCAATTTGGAAGTACACTCAGTCTTGCCCTTAATCTTACAATATCCTGGGGGTTGGGAGGGGAGGGGGTTGCATTAAAAGTTGTCACATGCTCAGAAAAAGCCATCGACTTTCCTCAGCTATATCTTCATGCAGTTCAGCTTTTTCCAAGTGCAGCAGTCCTCCTCTGCTCCAAGTTCTGACGTGCAGTGCAATGCAGCTCCCGGCAGCACTGTGCTAGCACAGTGGGGACATTCTGGCCCCCTGGCTTTGTGCTAAGCTATCAAGATGCTTCCTTCATATTCCATCTTTGTCTGCAAGACACCAATCAGCAAAACTTCTTGGACACCACAAACAAAAGCTACTGCAATTGTTAAACCAGTATCAGTCAAACTGAAATCAATACAGAAGCAGAAGCTGGGATTCAAAGATGCACTACCTACGTAAAAATAATTTAAAAAAAAAATCTTAATTTAAAAGGAGACACTAAGGCCAGAGAGCGAGTTCCTATTTCTTTTTTTATATTCTGATTCTGAAAAGAGAGAAAGTCTTCCATTGGGAGTGGGGGGGAAGGTTGTACTAAAAGCATCTGTACAGCTCTTTATTCAAAACAAAACACAAGAGAAACTACAACCGATGTGGGGGGGGGGGGCAGGGAGAAGAAAAAAAAAGGGTTCAGAACAAAGCCCTATTAACAAACCCTTTAAAAACCAGTCACCAGAACTCAGAAGCAGCCACCACTTATCAAGCCATGTTGACATGAAAGTAAAAGCCATTACACACGAGTGAATAAAAGCTGTTTTAACAAAAAAGCACCATCTCCCTTGCTGATGTCTGAGGGCAGTGGATTTGAGAACCGTTTTGCAAGTGATGACAGGTACCCCAACTGCCACCTTTTGCAAAGCAAGACCTGGAGTCCAGCCCAGAGGAAGCAGAGCTCCTACAGACAAACAGGAAGAGAGCTGATCCCAAGGTGTCACGCACCCCTGTGCACGCAGAATCATAATCATCCAGTCAACATCAGCATCAAAACCGAGGCCCGAGCAAGCGAGGTCACATACCGAGTCCAGAAACCAGGTCTCCTTATGCAGAACCTCACATTTCCCATACCGTTGACCAAGAAGCCTACTGCTAGTCATGAATCATCATGGAACTCAGCTACCCTCCGAAGCAAGGCCATGATGTTTCCGTGTTAGCTTTACTTGACGCTCATCTATATGGGGGGCAATTCCCTCACGTAGATATAGCAGACTAGCTTCCACTGGTATAATTCCACTGTGTGGGGTCTACTCCACCATGAAGATAGCCTATTCCTGAATAAATTTTCTGGTTCCAAAATAGGGGAAGCATTTCAGAATGTCTATACCAACAGAAGTAGAATAGTTATTCTACCACAGCTGCATCAGTCTGTTCCTCCCATGTGGACAAGTTTGATAACCAAGTTTTTTTCCAGCAGCTGAGGCTGCACAGGGTTACACGAGAGCCACAGCAGACACACATTGCATTGAAAATTTCAGTTAATTAAAATATTCTGATATTTATATAGGTTTGCATCCATTACTGAGCACATAAGCCTTCAATAATGCAGGGCAGCAGCAATCAATCAATATTCATTTAACATATAATAACCGTCTTATTAAATCTCAATCAGAAATGCATGGGAGAACTTGGACTATAGTATTATGATACTCCTTGCCTGCTTGTCTTCTGCCTGTCTCATCTTCCTAGCTGAGACAAGTAGCATCTCCCTCAGCTACCAAACTCTAAACAAGTCCGAGAGCGAACAGCATGGTCTAATGGAGAAAGCACTGGACTTGGAAGTCAAAAGAGCTGGGCTCCCTTTCCCGCTCCACCCCTGACTTGCCCCATGCCCATGGGAAATTCACTTCACCTGGCCACGATCATCTCTTTTGCCCATCCCCTGTATTTGGATTGTAGCAAGGACAGAAGCCATTTCCTAGTACATACAGAATCTAGCACAGTGGGGCTTCCTGATGCTACTGTAACATTATTAATGCTTGGGAAGGGTGAGCATTGTGTGCTGGTTAATGCACAAGCCAGGGTTCTCCCTACATCTGCTACTATATCCTTGTGCCCAAGGAAGGTCCTGAACCTGACTGAGGTGCTCGTCTTCCCACCATTTACAAGACTTCTCTGCATCATAAGGGGTTTGGTAGCAATGTTTAAAGAGCTCAGATGCTAGCAATAGCTAGGCAAATTACCAAGCTTTAGAAAGAAAAATGCAGCACATGCATTTTGCCAGCTTCCCCCTCCTTGTTGCATACATGGGCGCTTGGTGTACTTTATGGGCACACACTGGCAGCTCCGCCAGGATAACAAGGGGCATACACAAGGGTGACAGCCAGGTATCAGAAAGCAAGCACACACCTGGAGTGAGGGTTTTGCTTGAACTTGCACGCTTAGCTCAGGCTTTCAGTTCACATGCTTTTTGGGTACTAAATAAGGCAATAATGACTTGATACAGGAAGAACATTTCCACCCCCCACCCCCTTCCCCCTCCCAAGCACTGGAGATCTCACAATGCTCTTTTTTTGCCTTTTTTCTGGGAGGGTCTACATTTTAAAAGGTCCCCCTTCCTCTGAGCCTCTCAGCTTTGGACCTAGGTTGGCTGAGAGGGTAAGATGTCACTTATCCTGATGCAGGAGATTCTGGGGCCGATGCCAATACTTTTATCTTTTGTTTTCGTTTGCTGACCAAGCCACCAGAAAGCTTCTGTCTCTCCAAGCCAGAGGCAAGAAATGTCAGTGTGGCTCCAGGTGCAGCTAACCCGATTCATAAATAATTTCTTGCTTCAGTTCACTTAATCCATGTGGTAAAAGACAAGTGCTTGCCCCAGACTGCTGCCCCCATACCACTGCTTGGGACAAGCAAGCCTTTCCTGGTGCTCTTGCTGCACAATGCTGCAGTTTTGGGGGTTTTTTTGTTTTTTGTTTTTAATCCTAGCATCTCACAGCACTCCACAGCCTTAATGGAATAAGCCTTGCAGTCCCTTGGGCAGTAGGTCAGTATTATTCTCCCATCTTTCCGTGTGGGAGAAGTGGGCCCCCAGAAGGTTAAGCCATTTTCCCATTTCCACAGGGACCTAGTGTCAGAGCTGGACAGGGAGCCATCACTTGCAGCCTTGTGCTTTCATCCCTGGAAAGTGTTGTTCTTCCTTTTTCAGTGTTGGGAAAGATGACTGCTGAAGTGGAAGAGGGATGGGACACCCAGCGCAGCCCCCACCTAGGCTCTAATAGTCTGCATTTCCCAATACTTTCCTCTCCCAATAAGCATCACCTTCCTCTGACAATGAATACCTGGTCTAAAACACCATGCAACACGCAAAATAACCTGGCACTCCCATGTGTTAAAGAAAACAATACTTGGGGAGGGCAGATTTCTTTCTGATCATAGCTTTGGGGACCTCCACCCTTAAGTGCCCGATTCAGCCACGTACTGAAGCATGCACCTAACTTCAGGCATAAAAATTGTCCGATTGCAGTCAAGTTAGAATCAGTGGCAGAGCAGTTACTGGTGCTATATAACAACGATATTGTTTTTCATGATGGGGATTTATCTACCCACTGGGCTTAAAAGGTAACCAATCATTACCGAGACTCCTATTCTAACCCAGAGTTCAGTTTAATTAGTTCTCAACTCTTCCTAACCAGCAGCTAGGGGCTTAACATAAATAAGAGGGCGACATTTCCCAAATTCAAGATCAGATGCCAGGGGGACTTCTCTCCCCATCATTCAAGTAAGTGCTTTTGCAAAAAGGTCCTTCCCTGAGGAACTTATGAAGGAATACTTTGAACTACAAGGTTTTATGCACATGCTTCATTTTGACTTCCATGTGCCTGTGCAGTTTGTGATGGGAGTAAGCACAGCTGCATGGAGCTCCTCTGCACATATCCTGCCCTGGGCACCCAGACCTGCTTTTAGAGTAAAAACACCACAAAGTTACCAGGGGTGCAGGAGAATTGGGGGGTTTCAGGGTCAAGTTTGGATCTGTTACATGCATGGTTTGGTCTCTTTAGATTTTCTAAATCTGTGTGTCAAGTACAAGGCTTTAACAAACGCATTATTAAGCTGGACAACATGCTGCACTTGCAGACCCTGAAGTGGAGAAGAATAATATCGGTATGCCTTTGGAAAGTGCTTGGAGAGCCTCTGAGAGAGATCCATCTGTGGATCTAGAAGGTAGAAGGGACTTGGCTAAGGTTACATAGGGAGGATGTAGCAGAGCTTGGCTTGGAACCCAGTTGTCCTGGCTCCTGTCCTAAGCTCTAGACAGCGCTGCATTCCTCTTGCTTCCCCAGACCAGTTTCTGCATTGCTACTTGCTCAGTAGCGTTGTTCTCATTTCTCCTATGCATGTACACTTGCAGAGGGCTCCAGTGAAAGGCCTCGTTTTAAGATGATCTTATTGCTAAACTGTAAGTGTAAGAAGACACTTGCACATCACATACAGATGCAACTGACCCTCAAAGCTGAGGCAAGACTTTCCAAAAAAATCATAGCGAGGTTCAGAACATGGGTTTGATCTTTGAGGGGAAGCATGAGCCAGTAGGCAAGACACTGGACTGGGACTCGGAAGACCCAGTTTCTTAATCTCAGCTCTGATAATGGCCTGCTTGAACTCTTGAACAAGTAATTTCACCTTTGCCTCAGCTTTCTGTCCCATCCTTTATCTGCTTAGATCATTTTTTTTATATCAAAGACCAACTTTTAATATTGGATTATTACATACTGAGTTGCACATCAGCTAAAAAGCAACACCCTGATCTCTAAGGGCATTCAGATACTATTTTAATACTCACTTAGAAATCCACTTTAAAAAAAAAAAAAAAACAACAACTCATCTTGCAAAGTCAAACCACCAAGATCCAGGGCACGTTAGAATCAAGGCTCTCTGTGCCCTCCATGCAGATTCTCTCTGGGAACTGGTGACTCACTCCCCTCTTCTTTCTCCCTGTTGCTGGCATACAGGCAATAGAAGGACAGAAGAAGAAACAGCTCTCTGCTCTTTCTTCTGATGCCTGGCACCCCAGCATGCAGGGAGAGCCCTGCTCATCCTCTCTAGCCTTAGGGTAGTACATACTGTACAATATAGTAATGGCTGTAGGAAAGTAGCTTATGCTCACTGCAGAGAGGTTTTTGTGAGTGATGCTGCCAGATAAAGGCTGCATGAACTGCTGTTTTGCAGGGGCTTGCAACTTGGGCAGATTTTTCTAAGGCTGTGTTGACTCACCACCCTGGAGCAACAGGACACTGGAAGCTCCGCTCCACCTCTAATCCTCTTACACAGGCTATTCCCATCTCCCAGTTTCAGAAGAGCAGACACTCAGCCTCACATCCAGCTGCAAATTCATTCTTCAGGCACCTTATTTCTCCAAATGGAGGAAGAACAAGCAGGGGAAATAAACAGTCTTTGCCCATACATTACCTTCCCCGGAGGAATCATAGTGCAGCTATTCAAGGGTTCTCAGCTCATGCCGTGAAGGTGAAGTATAGGCCTCTCCCAGCTACTTCGCTCTGTGCAGGGACTCCAGGCAGACCCCCTGTGGTCCACTTTAATCCAGACACAGCAACTTTCTGCTGGTTACTTAACTGCTCCTCCAATCATAGTCTCTCTCTAAACTCAAGAACCCCATACAAAAACCTCCAAGCAACTTCTCTCTTCTCACAAAGAACCTATAAAGCTTTTGCTCATGTCTACAACATGCCCTTTTATTCCTACCTGTTCAGACCCTCCACTAGTCACCTGCCCTTCCTGGCTTATTGCTCTTGGGTGCCTCTCACTAGGTCCAGGTGGGAGACATCTACTTTATTACACAAGACCCTTTTCCCTTAAAGGAGCCAGTCACCCTATGATGGGACAGCAAAGGCATACCCATGACACTAGGGTAGTCACCTGCCAAATCTCAAGTCCCTCCTTCCTCCTACTCATAGAGATGCTAGAGCTTCTCAGGAAAATGTCTATTTTTTGTTACCACAACAGCACTTTTTTTTTTCTCAGTCATTTTCTTAGAATGGCTTAAACCACATTTTCTATTTCCTGAGCCATTCTGAAAAAAATCAGCCAGAAGCAGACACCCCGCATAGAAAACTGCAGTCCAAACTCCTACCTTCCTTTGTAATAACCTCATCTGACAAGGTCCCTGGCTGTACATTTGTTTCATAGACATAGACAATAGGGCTGGAAGGGACCTTGGAAGATCATCGAGTCCAGCCCCCTGCCCCAGATCCTGATGAGCACCCCTGATAAACTTACAGGCAGCCACCAGATCACCCCTGAGCCTACGCTTTTCCAGGCTGAAGAGTCCCATGGCTCTCAGCCTGTCATCATGAGGTCTGCTTTCCTGACCTCTGATCATGTGTGTGGCTCTCCTCTGGACTCTGTCTCAACAACACTGTGTCTGCGACTACTACACTGGGGAAACTGCACAGGCCCTGCTGCTGCTCCCACTCCCAAACTCCAGCTGCCTCTCAGAGCTCCTAACCTGGCCATGGCCGGGGAACCTCCATTTCCCACTTCAAGCTGGAGGAGTCCCAAGTGAGAACCGACCCACCCAGATCCATTTGTGCGGGCAAAACAGATCTGAGCACCAGGCAGCTATGGGTTAAGGGCAGTAGTTTCAGAGATCAAGGATTCCTGTAAATCTCTTGCTAAACACTCCGTGTAGTAATGTCCCTAAGAGGGGGTGGGGAAGGATCTGGGAGCTGGGTTAGTCTGTCCAGCTGGCACTTTTACAAATTAGTTATCTACCCTGTCACCAAGTTCAGTTTGTGAATTTTCATCATTTGGATTGTGATCCACACCCTTCCTGATGTCAGATGCAGTCTCCACTGGCAGCGTTCTTCCATTCCCCAGTGCTGGGCTGCATTAGCAGCAGCATGCTAGGAATCTGACAGCCATGTCTAATGTAAAACAGGCGACCACAGCATCCTTTCCCCTGCCCGAGTACAGAAGTGCATCCTGCAGAGGAGGAGAGGTGCCAACATGCAGGATGGAGCATTTGCTGCTGGGACCTGTGCTCTCTGCAGTAAAAGTTAGGCCTGCCATGGAAGACACTGAAAAACTCCCTGCACCTTTTTACTCAGATGCTCCATGCTCTGCCTCCTCTTAAGATGCCCTAAAGGATTTCATGAAAAGAGGGTCAAGCTGTCTGTGGGAAAGCCAGAGAACTGAAAAATGGAGGCAAATAACATGCCTCAAGAAACCTGCTGCAATTACAGTACACTACAGTAGTGTGTAGTGATGTGAGCACTGGGATAGGCATGAGAAGAGCTCTTGTTCTCTGCTCTGTCACTGGGTGACTGGAAAACAGGTTTAATACTATGTACCCACTTTGGTAACAATAGGTCATGCAATGAAAAGCACAGTGTTAGTGTTGGCTATCCATTCTTCAGGCTGACTTCCCTTTGCTGGACTGAATTAGAAGGGCTCAGCTGTGTGTCCTGAGCTCAGTGGTATAGGGCTGTGTGGATATTCTGCAAGGGACTTTGCTTTTAGGAACAGCGTCCCATCCCTGCTGGTTCCTGGCAGTTCTGAGCAGCTGTGCTGTGTGAAGCAGTGACATTTGTGAGGTCCCAGCTGCCCCTGGATTTGTTACAGTACATTTTAGTAACATGCGCATGTTTGTACAGGCTGCTTGATGGGGAGTTGCTGCAAGTCACCCACTCACAGGCAGGGCTGGACACAGGCATGGGCAAACTGGATGGCTGGACAGAAAGGAGACCCGAAAATGGTGAAAATAATAATTATTATTATCATTATCTCTGGCAAAGGGGGGCCCAATACTAAAAGTTCACCTGGGGCTGCCAGGAGTCTAGGTATGGTGCTGCTCACAAGGCCCTGATGCCCTACCCAGTGACTGGGCAGCAGAGCCCCCTTAGGAGGTCAAAGCTGGAGACCCCAAAGCCTTGGGTTGTGACGGTTACTGTGTGCTGGAGTTTATATGATGGGACAAACCAGGGGTGAGCACTAGCCTGACATTTCCTGCTGCATCACAAAGTCTGCCCTCAACACTGCCACCAGCATAATGCAGGATCCTGTGCCCCTGCAGCACTGGTTGGTGTGCAGAGGTGGCCAGGTGGAATCACAATGTCATCATGTGACAAGCACCTCACCGGACCCTGGCACTGGGACTCAGAGCAATATGCTAGCAATGGGCCTCTGAGAAATATCAGGCTGCTCCTAGGAGTCCTGAGAACCAGCCCAGACCAGGCAGACAGCAGCTGGTTATGCAAAGCACAGACAGACAGGGAGGAAAGAAAAATCCATCCCCTAAGGAGGGAACTCACTGGACTTGGGGAATGTACAGAGATCAGCACAGACCTAGCTGGACTGTGGCAGGAGCAAGGGAAGTGCTCTGGTGCAGTGTTTCTCAGACCATGGGTCATGACTCAAAACTGGGTGGCAAGAATATATGAAAGGGCCATGAACAAGCTTTAAAAATGGATTCTCCTTTAAGAGGGAAAAACATGGCTTTTCCCTTGCAGACTGGCAGAGTTCCAGTTTGCAAGGGGGTACTTTGGGCCATCCCCTACCCCACACACCCACCCCCTGCCCGTACACTGGGGGCTGAGGCCTGGAGGTGGGGGGCAGCACATTGGGCCCTGGGACCAGTGAGGGGCAGTGGGTCAGGGCTGGCCATCGATGTTCAGAAATGGGTCCTGCTACAAAACAGGTTGAGAACCACTGCTCTGGTGCCCTTGCACACCCCTTGGATTTCTGCTCCACCAAAGTTTAAAACCAGCTGCCTGACGATGGCAGCAGCATTTCTACTCGGGCAGTGCTGAGGGGTCAGTTGACTTCATGGCTCATCATCATGATCCATTCTCCAAGATTGGGGATTTTGACTGAGCTGTGCCAGTCCTGCTGGGACCAAAAGTGGAGATCCCTGGCTAGCGGGTCTTGCCCCTCCACTCGGGGTCAAACCGATCACCACATTTGGGGTCAAGAAGGACTTTTACCCCACCATCAGATTGGTCTGAACTCTGTGGGTTTTGCCTGCCTCTGCAGCGTGGGCCCTCTGTCTTGGACCTCTTGGTTATATACTGACAACATTTCACAGAAGCAGGATGTTGGCTGCTGGGGTTGCCCTGCTTTCCCCCTGCCAGATTCAGGTGTCGGGTCTATGTCGTGCCAGGGCTGACAGCAGTCTTGCGTTGAGTGTGGATGACAGAAGCTGCAGGACAGTTTTCATAGGTGCGAGGGACCTCAACAGACCATCGAGTCCGACCCCTGCCCCGGGCAGGAAAGCGCACTGGGGTCAGAGGACTCCGGCTGGGCACTCGTCCAGTGAAGGTCCCCAGGGTGGGAGGAGCACCACGTCCCTTGGCAGCCCGCCCCAGACTTTGGCCGCCCTCACCGTGAGGAAGTCTGGCTTGGACGGGGACGATCCCGCCGGAGAGTCGCTGCAGGTACTCGGGTAAATATGAACCCACCGCAGTTTTTCCTCTTGCCTGGCGGGATTAGATAAATAGCCGAGTGCTGAAACGCAAATAAAGCCGCTTCCTTGCAAACCCCAATCTGTTGCAACACTTTGGAGCCCCCTAACGCGTGCACCGCCAGCTTGCAAAAACCCCGAGGCGAACAACTCCCACAAACCGCCACCTCCCCGGCCCCCCCTACGGCGCGGGGTTTACTTCCGTGTGCGCGGGGCGGGGCAGGAGGGAGCACTTCCGGTTCCGTCACCTCTGGCGGGCCGGTTTCCTGCGTGCAGCCGCCGGGCCCGGGGCGGGGAGGTGAGTGCGTCATGCTTGCAGCGGCAGCGGGAGATGCTCTGCCCGGGGATTGCCCCCCGGGTCGCCCCCCCTCTGCCCCCGTCCTGCCGCTCGGGCAGTGGGATGCAAGGCAGGCCACGAGCATCCCATGCGGCCTGGGTTAGTGGCATCCGTCCCCGGGGTCCCCTCGCTATTCTCCTACCCCTCCGTGCCTGGCCGCCGGGGTCAGGCTCCTGGCTTGGTCACAACAGGTGTTAGGAAGGATCAGGCAGAGCTCATCGTTGCCCAGGCTTGCTTCTGATGCTCAGGCCCAGGGGCAGGCACTTCCTGCCGCGGCTGATCGACGTGCGGCCTTGCAGCACTGGGCCGGGCGCGTCGTGCCGTGGAGCCAGAGCGGGCACCGGACACTAATTCACCATGCGGGGTGCAACCTGTGCTCTGTAGACCAGTTATTTCGGGCGGAGGGCCGCTTGCTGAGTTTTGGCAAGCCAGAGGGCCGCACAACAGGCAGCCAGGGGCAAATAAATATTAATTTTCTAAGTTTTTTAGGGGCCGCATTTTACCCACCCCTGCTGCAGACCCTTGGGAGTCTGTAGACTGCAGGTAACCCCCGCTTAGCGCTCATAATTGGTTCCTGGAAAACCGAGCGTTAAGCAAAATGAGCGTTAAGCGAAACCGAAAGTGTTGGATGACCCAAGCAGGTGACCACAAGTGTTTTTAATGCCCCCAGATGGCGACCGGGCGCGTTATAGCGAAACGTGCTGAGCACTAAAATGCAGTCGGGTATCAATTTAAAATGAGCGTTATAGTGAAATAGCGCTAAGCAAAACAGTGCTGAGGAGGGGTTGCCTGTATGTCTCAGGGGTCTGTGAAAGATGACTGGTCAGTCAGAAGTATGTGAATACGCACATGTACAATTCAGGGGGGCCACATCTCCATTCAGAACTTCCAAAGGGATCCACACCTCTGTTCAAAATGTTTTAGGGGTCTGCAAATGAAAAAAATGTTAAAACCACTGCTCTACATTAATTATGTTTTCATCCCTACAGTGTGGGGGACTGAGGTCTGTCCAGTTGCGACAAGAGCTACAAAGACAAAGTGCTGTTTTGTTCAAATGACTGCTTTTCTTAGAAATGTAGAGGGCATGATTTCTCTGCTCGGCACGGCCCCAGTGCAAGACAAATCTGTCTTTTGTTCTGGCAGAGATCCATTATTGTTGTTTTATTACTTGCATTACTGTCATGCTTAGAAGTGCGACTCGTGGACCAGAACCCCACTGTGCTAGGTGCTGCGTGGAAAAACACTCCTTCCCTTGGGGTCCAGATTGCAAAGATCCCCTTATAACTGTCATGCTGTACTTTCCTTCTCTGTCTATTGGGTGCAAAGCTACTCTGCTCTCTGCCTGACAGGATTAACGTAGTTAACTACCTGTCTTTGTGTGTACACTAGCAGCCCAATAGGATACTCAAGGGAGGAAGACAAGCGTGGGAGAATATTTAGCCCAGGACTGTCAAACATGGGCTGGATCCAGCCTACAGACCTCCCCTGTTTCCCACCTGCAGCATACCTGATCAGACAACTGCTCCACCCAGTCTGGGACCCACACAGTATGGATCTCATAGTAGCCAGAACGGATGCTGCATGTGGTCAGCCTGGAGTGTATGCACTGGCTGCCCTGGCAGGACTGCCACACACTGTGCTGGCTGTGGGATGTGTGCCACACACAGTGTCTACTCCAACTGGTCTGGGATCCACGATCCACATGCTGCTCACAGGTGCTGCATGCACTGGGGGTCCAAACTTGCTGGAGCAGGCCCACAGGTGCTGATGTGGTTGCCATGTGCACCAATGCTGCTGCTCTGGCTGGACTATGCCACACACAGCGTCCATTCTGGCTGTTCAGGAATCTGCGCCACACACAGCACAGGTCCCAGAGCAGCTGGATCAGCTGGTGGATCCTGTATGTTGGGAAAGGGGAAGGGATCTGTGGGCCTGATTTGGCTCATGGACCAGCTCTGTGCCACTCATCTAGCCCCATGAGAGCCTGGGAGCAATGGCATCCAGGGTGAGAAAGTCCTTGACTCAGTAGCTGGCTTCTGTTTGCAAGTGATCTGAATCTGAAGCTCCACACGTGCAACTGGGGGCGGGAATCCTGGACACAGGTGTAGCATTACTGCCAGTGGGGTGCCACAGTGGACCTACTGGGAAGACCAGCTGTAAGGCCCTGATGCAAAATCCATCAGTCCTGCAGCTGTCAGGGTGTGTGTTATTGTGGGGAGATTGTGGTGTAGTGCAGCTGTCTCATGACCCTCTCAAGGAGTTGATTTGTTTTGTTACTTTTTGGAAACTTGCCTTTGTAAATCAAACCAAGCTCCCTTTAACAAGCTCCTGGAAGGAATATTATCCCAGGACACAGGTGTTCTTGGATCTGTAATCATGGTATGTGGACTCAAGTGTTTGCAGCCCTGTATTGGGGTTGAAAGATGACTCTCACTCTGTGTGGGCGGTATCTGGTTTTGTGTCAGGGCCAGGGAAGAGTTTTTTCCCCTTCATGATTGGATGGTGGGTTTTTTGTTCAGCTTCCTCTGAAGCATTGGTTATTGTCCACAGTAGTGGCCAGTGGCCCCTAAAGGGAAGAGTGTTGGCTGGGGTGCATTGGTGCTTCTGCCAGCACTTAGAAACCTCTCTGGTACCTGGCAAGAGGGTCTCTGTCTTGTAAATGGGTTCATGCCAGTCACCAGCTTTGGGGTCAGGAAAGCTTTTTCCCCCAGGACAGTGGCAAGGAGTGCAGGAGTGTTTGCCTTCCCCCATAGCATGAGGTGTGTTGTTTTTTTTCCCCCTACCATAGCCAGAGGATTTGGTGACTATACATTAGCCTAATAACTTCTATGCTGCCACTGTGGTTGGACATTGGAAGTACACTTGTCTCCTGTGCTGCTTACCTGTGGCCTGCTATGGGGTATTTTTGGTTTTGTTTTCAGAAGGTGCCCATGGCCGAAGTATGTGAGAGGCTGGGGTGGTTGATTTTTTGGGTTTCTTTGGGCAATGAAGAGGACTGGATTAGATCGCTTGCAAGACCCCTTCCTGGCCTATATTACTCTGCACTTGACCTGGAACAAGAGTGGAGATGCAGGGGCTTGTGCTGATTTAAGTAAACCAGATTTTGACCAGGTTTATTAGGCTGAACTGTTGCAGCTTTCTAACCTCGGTGAGCTCTAAGATTCCTCTCTCTGTGGTATTCTTGGGTGAGAGAAGCCCAGCTGGCTTTTCTTATCTATATTTTTAAAGTCCAGTTCAACAAATAGCAGCTGTAAAACAGGCTTGGTCCATGCCTGGGTGTTTTGCACCAAGGTAACAATCAATTTAGTACACCAGTATAAACCTTTAATGTAGGCAGACTTACCTTGGGGGAAAGCCTGCTCATAGCAGTTCAGCAAACTTGCTAAACTAAATGAAGCTGGTATGATTTAAACTGGTTTAAGTGGATCTGTAGTAGTGGTTTGCAGTGATGTTACTAAGTTGACTTCAAGTGATTTTAATGACACTGGGACAAGTTGGCCCATACAGACAAAGCTTCAGAAGGGTGAGCTTAGTGAGGTAGACATCCATACCAGCATCACAGGTTCCAAATCCTTGGAATAGGTAATGTTCCATGGCCTATTATATGGAAATATTTCATGAGGTCATTAAAAATCCTGTTTTGTAAATAAGGGCTGTGGGGTTTGCCGGTAAATCCTTTCCTGGCCCTGTTTAGCTGGGGAACATGCTGTGTTCCAGGTGTCCGCAACCCTAGACCCCAGAGGTGGCTGCATTTCAGTTACACCCTGTCTAAATAAACTTGAAGTTCTCTGTGGTCCCCTACCTGCATTGTCTATATTATATGGGAAGGAAGGAAATAGATACTGGTGTGAATACATTAGACAAGGTGATTAGGTACCACACTGTTGACCTTGTATGGCTGTCAGTGCTATTTGCTGAGTTACTTAAGTGAATGCACAAAAGTTACAAAGTAAAATAGGAAAGAGGGATGGAGGAATATGTAACAATGGATAGCTAGGAAGAGATGATATGAGGCAGATTTATGGGCTAAGATGCATCTTCTGGGACCTCTCAGGAGAGAAAAAATTCAGCTTGGACTTTTCTTAAGAGAGTAATATGCTCTGTGGTAAATGCTGAGGCTATCTCCTACTTCCACTTGCTAAATGTCAAGGCAGGTCAGGTTATAATTGCCTCTAATTGGCGCTTGGGTATTGGGTGACATTCATCAGCTGCATTCAGAGGTCTGAAGTTCTTCCCTGCATTTAAAAATTCTTAGAGCAGCTGTTTCTGAACTGATCTCTCAGACCTGAAAGCCCTGCTGCTCAGCCTGAGCAAGGGATGAAGCATGCTGGCATTCATTGTACTCATGAAATAGCATTACAACAGCACCCCAAAACTTGTGTCACAATCAGGCTCCCTTTGTGCAAATGTTGTACCCGGCTGCAGGATAGCTGACACACTTAAATACACAACATAGGCAAAAAGAGGGGGAATGGGTTTTCTTCTTATTCCAGTTTTGCTGAAAAGAAACTGAGGCATAGAAGGATGACCGCCCTGTCTAAGCCCATGAGTTGAACCACTTTGGCTTGGCTAGGATTGCCAAAGCATGGACTTGTAAAGGCATAGTTATGCCATATTGCATTGCACATTGTATTGCATAGTGTACCTTGGGGACTGCACAGATATAACTGTTTGGTAGAAAAAACTTACTCTTAACTAAGAGAGTTAAATTGATATTGGAACTATGCATAGGCAAAGCTAAATCTAAATGATTTGCTCTAGGTCAGAGCAGACACTAAACTCCTGATCTGTGGAGACCTAATCCAGGATTTTAAGCACAGCCTCATCTCTCTTAACCTGGACACTTACACTTGAGTGGCACTCAGATGCACAGCGAGATCACGCCTTACATTCTTCTAACCTGTTTCTGTAACTGATACAGACCTTGAGCTGTCCTCTTCTTTAAATCTCTATAATGGGTCGGTGATCACTGTCAAACAGTTAAGTCTCTAGGACCTTGACAAAGCAGAAGGACTTTTTAGAGAGAGTTCTCAGAGGTGAATTTGCTTATGTGCCAATGTTTCACACTCCAGCCGCTGTCTTGGAAACAAGCAGTTGGCTTCTGGCTTTTTTCTGCTTCCCTCCCTCTCTCTGAAACACAAGATCAAAAATCTGCATGCAAAGAAAAAAAAAATCTCTCTGGCCCTCCTTGTCAGCAAACATTTCCTAGCAATTTTGGCTGGCCTGAATGTGAAGCACTTGAAAATTACCTTTTTTCTGTGCTGGGAAGAGGAGGTTCTGCCTTGCTTCCCTCCCCTTTACCAGAAAGTGGTGAGTTGGCTTATTACTAAAACTGCCTCCTGTTTGTCTAATCTTTGATCCAGAGTGTTTGCTGGACCTCTGTGTGGGTTGTATACTCTGTCTCTGGCTACAGGAGAAGAAAAGTCTGTGTTGTCAGGGGGGTCCTCGAAGAAGCAACTTCCAGCTGAGTTAGTCTCTGCGGAGCTGTCGTGTTACTCAGGTGAGTCTGCTAGGTGGGTTTCAATCGGGTTTATTCAGGATGCAACAAGCAGGGGTTCTGCAGAGTTCCTTGTAGTTTTTATAGTGATTTAGGGAGAGCTGAGTGTGGAAAAGAAGAGGTCTTTTCCCTGACCCATCTAGGAAGAAAATTGGACTCAGAAGGTGGGACTTGTTCCACTCACAGCAGTTCAGTGGATGAGAGTCCAGGCCTTTCACTCCAAAAAAAGAGAAAGATTTCAAGTTGGGCTTGTGGGGGAGAAAGAGAAGGACCTTTGCTCCTTTGAGCACAGATGTGGGTATAACTGGGTTGGGGCACTACAGCCTGCGATGGAGGGAGACACTTGCTGCAGCTGGTAAGGGATTCTGGGAGGCCGTGGAAACCCTTGATTCCTCTCTCTGTCTCTCTCTACAAAGTGCGTCCAGCTCTGCCCCATTTACTTCTCCAGGATCCAGCTCTGACTTGTGCTGTATTGGCACTGCTTAATGCATTCCAGCAAGCTGCCAAGCTCCAGCTGGGTGTCAGCAGCTGGGGGAGGTTTGGGAATTTATTTTTCCCCTGAGCATTTATTCTACAAGCTCTGCCTTGCTCTGTTCCTCCCCTCAGCTGCAGGCCTGCCCACTTGAACTCCTTCGGAGGTAGCTTTACCTGCACTGTGAAAATACTCCTGATTCACAACAGGCGCAGCAGAACGTGGTTTGAACAGCAAGCCTAGCCCAGGATGATCTGCATTCAGCACAGAGCAGTCAATCTAGCAGTCGGACACTACTTCCCCCCCCCCCGACACCCATAGCCGGGGCCAAGTAACGGCATGCATGAGCCAGAGAGAGCACAGTGTGCTCCCCTGATTGGCACCCCATTCTGCTGATGCTTTGAGAGTGGTTGGAGTGGACTAGCGGAGAATAGACAGCAGGATGTGGGCTCAAGGGAAGTTGGCAACATTAAATGAGGCTATGGGCAGGGAAGAGAAAGATCCTAATTGCAAACTGTTCCCTTTTCATGCAAGGATCATGGCAGGGCCAAGCCTTTCATTTGCTCCTGCAGTGGCCTGAATGGGAAGTGTTGGAGCTGCTGATACCAGAGTAAACAGGCTTAAAAAATAGACTGGAAGGTCCATGCTTTGGAGGGGCAGTGCCTAGTCTTCAGAAGTGCAGCCTTTCTTTTGGCCCATTTATTGTGTTTGTGGAGAGCGAATGTTTCCTCTTGCAAGAGGATAAATCAGATGGGCTGGAGGAAGGCTCTCCACAAATAGCTCAAATGACTTCAAATGTACACTTGGCTTCTCAAGAAGGGGGGGTTCTTTCCAGCCCCAGTGAGAGTGGAAATGGCGCCATCCTTTTTTTTTTATTTTAATCTCAGCAGTTTTGGCAGGGTTGGGAAGAAGGAGGTGCTTTGTATGGCTTGGGGGCTTTTTGATTAAAACTAAAACCTGTCCTTGCTGTGCAAGGAAGCTAGGCTGTGGGGCTTATTTGAGAGCCAGAAAGTAAAATAGACTGGGCTTCTTTCCCTGACCTCTATGAGGGAAATCATGAAACAAGAAAAATGTAATGGTGGAAAATAAATTTGCTCTTTTATTGAGACTCTTCATGACATGGTGGTCTGTGATCACAGGGCTTTAGACTTGACCTAGAAGGTTCCTTCCAGTCCCGTGTTTCTCACTAAAACCTGGTATACGGTTTTAAGTTGCTGTAACTATGTCAGGAAAGGTTGTGTGTGTGTTATTTTGCATGCATGTACAGTGGAAACCCTACTGTAGACACAATTGTACTAGCACAAAGATGCCTTATATTTGGTATTGCTCATTCTCCTTCTTGTACAGAAATAGCTGTATGTGTGTAAAGTACCTCAGTACCAGAAGAACTGCATCCATACTCTGAAGATTGTACTGCTTCCTATTCTAGTATCATTAAAAGGCATGACTCTAGTGCAGACAAGGACGAAGTTTGAAATGCCAGTGAAAGCCCTTGATAATCTTAGCTGGGCTGTCATTGTGGCTGCACTCCAAGAGTGTACAGTCCTAGGAAACTAGGTGAGCGGAGCGAGATAACAACTGATGCAATAGCTTATGAATAAACTATTGTGCATAAACCTTGTGCTGTTTTCATAACTTGTCATTCTGCATTAGCCCTCCTGGGTTCCTGTGCACAAAGAACAAAGCGCCTCCTCCATCTGAAGACAACTTGGATTTTGGATTAGGGAATACAAGAGCAAGAAAGACTAAAAGAAGATATGTTGGGGCTTTTTTTCCAGGCAGTGCACTGTGTGTGCCTCATTTTTTACTGGGTGCCAGTTCTGCAGGCAGGCAGGGTCCTTAGAGATGTATAGGTGCAGTACATGGTGCCATTGCTGCCCATGCTAATGGCATGAGAGCTGGTCCCATAGCTAGACAGGGTTGTTGCCAAATGCTCCCTGCCTCGCGCAGTCCATTTCAATTTGTTAGAACCTGGTTCCAAGCCCTTTTCTGGAATGTAGATACACGAGCCATAAACTTGCTGTGCATTACAGATGCAACGCAAACAGCCAGAGAACTGGAATTGCTAGTTGCAGTGCCCGTCTCTGAAAATGCTTTGACAATATTGACATGAAGTGATGCCAGAATGGAATAACAGGCCAGCAGAAGAGCCCTGAGCAGGAAGCTGTTGCGAGCGGCATCCTGCTTGCATGGACACACATGTTCATTCATAGCAGAGCCTGAAATCTGCATGAGAAAGGACTTCGGTTCCAGAGCCCAAAGCCATTGACCCCTTTGATAACCTGGCTCGTAGGGGGAATGCTTATGCAACTGTAAGACAAGGTTCTTTCGGGAAATCTGATACCTTTTATTAGGCCAACTGAAATAGTTGGAAAAATTCTTTGCAAGCTTTCGGGTACAGTTATCCTTCGTCAGGGAGAGGAAGCATCTGCAGGTGGTCTGTGCTCTGCCCAAAGAACCTTGTCTGCCTATCTCCTTAGACCAGCACGGGTACAACCTGCACCCATGCGACTGTAAGGCATTTGATGCCAGTGCTGTTTTCTGCTTCATGCTTGCTCCTCTTGACATGATAGGGAATAATCTGATGGAGTCTCTGGGCCTTACCTTAATACTAGGAGTGTTTGGCAGTAATCGAAGACTAGCTGTAAACCAGGGGTAAAGCAGCAATGCTGTACTGCACCTATGCAGCTTCACACTTCTGTGTAGCCAGCCTTACACTGTTGATCATGTTACAGGTGTTGGTCCCCTGCCTGCATCCACCAGCAGAAGCTGGCCCTTCCCATGGTGACAGAAGCCACCTTGTTTATGCCACTTCCCGGATTCTCTCCATCCTCTTTTTGATTAAGGTCTTTCCTTATCAGGCAACTAGGGCTGACTCGGCAAAGCAGAGATCACTCCTGCCTACAGCAAATGTTTATTGCCCTGCAATGACTTTGTCCAAAAGTACAGCTGATCTGCCTTTGCTGTGTAACTGTAGGAGTGAGGGTGTTAAGTGAAGGATCCAGGTGAAAGTTCCCGCTCTTGTGCAAGATCGGTTGCTTGAGGTTGCCTTGTGGTTTCATATGCTGCAGCACCGAGGCCTGATGTATTTCCTTTCTCTTCTCCAAACCTCCAGCTTTACCAGAGCCTTGCCTGCACCCCAAGGATGCTGAGGACAGTTCTCTGTGTCATCTTCCTCTTGAGAGCCCTGCCAGCTTCAGCTAATGAGTCCCGAGGCCACATCTCCGTGGTCTTGCTGGGTGCTACGGGAGACCTGGCCAAGAAATACTTGTGGCAGGGGCTGTTCCAGCTCTACCGGGATGAAGTGAGCAATGGCCACAGCTTCACCTTCCATGGGGCTGCACTGACGGCACCCGAGCCAGGACAGAAGATGATGTTTGAGGTGCTGAAGAATCTGGCATGTCCTCCAGATGAACACCCCACCAGGTGCGCTGTGCTGAAGGACCAGTTCCTAAAGCTGAGCCAGTACTACCAGCTGAGAACTGCAGAGAACTACACTGTCCTGAACAGGGAGATTGAGAAGCTTCTCGAGCAGGAGGAGCTGGAGGAAGCTGGCAGGATCTTCTACTTCTCAGTACCACCATTTGCCTATGCTGAAATTGCTGGCCACGTTAACAGCAGCTGCAGGCCACGTCCAGGAGCCTGGCTGCGTGTGGTACTGGAGAAACCCTTTGGTCATGACCTTGAGTCAGCCCAGCAGCTGGCTGCAGAGCTGAGGAACTTCTTCAAAGAAGAGGAGATGTACCGGGTGGATCACTACCTTGGCAAACAGGTGAGGAAATGTGAAGCACTCAGTCACCCAGCTGGTCAGTATCTACACTTCAGCCTTCCATGTGGTGGTTGCTCTGGGTTGCCAGGTACACTAACCATCACCCCACAAGCAGGTCTCTTAACTTGCTGGAGCAATTATTGAGGCCTGTGTTACTCCTCCAGTCCCAGCCCATGTCAACCGGAAGGCATGACGCTCAAGCAGATTTTTCTGTTTCCCTTCTCTCTTCCACTAAGGGATTCGGAACCATTTATGGGCCTCCTACTCTTAGGATGTGATTACATGTTAGAGCTACCAGGTGATAATACTAAGGAATGTTAATCTGTGTTTAAGGTTAATGAGTGCTAGTGATCAGTCATACATTTGGGGTTAATACCCTCTCTAATGAGCACTGTTCAGACTCATTGCTAGAGGGCTGGCGAGCAGGGGCAAGGTTAGAGGTGGTCTGTTCCATGCCTGTCCTGCTCACTGGCTCTCTAGCCACACTGTAGGCTAGGGAGAGTGGGGAGGGACCCCCATGCTGCTTGAATCTACTCCCTGAATTGGCCTGCTGCCCCCCATCAGCCCCCAGATCCTCCTTCCACCTCCTGCGTCCAGCAATTGCTGCCCTGTCACTGTAGTCAGCCTGACAGCAGTGCAACCAGCCTGACAGCAGCGATGGTAGTGGTCATGGGGGTAGGGGGGTGCCTGCTTCCTGCAGCCCTCCCCCCACACACACCCAGATCCAGGGTCAGGTGAACACCTCTTCCCCCCCCCCGCATAAGTGCTGCTTGACTCTAAGATGCCTAGAGGGCATTTAACACTAGTTCACAAGCCTTGCTGGCTGCTTGTACATGCCACAGGGGTTTAATTTGATTAGGTTCTCCCTAAATTTAAATGGTGGATTTTTAAAAATACCACTTAAATTTAGGGAGAATTAAACTGAACTGAACCCCCATGGTGTGTACACAAGGGTGGGGGCCCAATCCTTACCTGCCTCTTCAGCAGTGGGGGGGGGCAGGGCAAGCTGCCAGTAGACCAAGTGATCCCTGAGCTGCGCAGAGCTCCCCCCCAGGTGGCACCTTCCCACTTGCACCTGACTCAGGCGGTCCCGGGGGGGGTGCTGCAGCTGCGGAGGGAAGCACCAGGCCCTTGTGCAGCTCAGGCAGGCTGGCAGGCAGGCTCCGGGGAGGGGGGACAAAAAAGGATTAGGCTTACTGCTTTTTTTGGGGGGTTTTTTTTTTCAGTGGAACCTGCCTGCACGGGCTGCCTCTGTGTCCCACAACCCCTGACCTGCATGGGGCCCACCAAGCCCTGAGTATGTTGGCTTCCAGCACCCTGTGCACTGTTGCACTTTGTTAGGTAGCAAACCTCAGAGGTGTTTTACCTTGCAACGTAACAAAGTCATTTAAAGTGGAACATACCACTGAGCATGCAAACAGTAATGCCATTAAAGTGGTGCAAAAGGGCATTTAAGCCACTTTAAAGGCCAATTTTGTGGTGTGTACAAAGGCCCAATGTGTGATCATTCAAATTTTAAGTGCTCTTAACAGGGTTTCATTGTACTGTGTAATCTCACCCTTAGTTCCTAGTCTTTGTCCAAACTGGAGTGTACTTTGCCTACTGAAAGGGAAGCAAGTTGGCTTGGGGCCGGGATTGGATTCAGTTCCCAGGCCTCCTGGATTTACTTCCCAGGTCTGCTTCCCAGGTTTTGGTCACTTATTTGCCCTGTGCCTTGGTTTCTGCACCCCTGGGTAGTCTCTGCTTGGGGGTGGGGTTCAGAGGCTGAACAGTCTCCTCTCTATGAAGTACCTTGAATTTTTCTATCAGTATCACTGTGTACCTCGACCCAGCTGCCTCCCTCTGGTCTCTAAGGGCATCTGTCTTTCCTCCTGATCCCAGGCAGAGCATGATGAAGCCTGTCTGCTGAAGGGAGCGAATCCAGCCTGCTAGTCCCAGCAGAAGCTGCTCGACCTTGCAGTGACCAGCTGTTCCTCTCCCCTTGCAGGAGGCTGCTGTCCCAGGCTTCAGTGGGGCAGGCAAGAGGCAGACCCTTTTTACACCAAAGCGATAGTCAGGCCTTTCTCTCTCCCCCTCTTGAGGAGGTGGCTATACGTGTGTCGGGGGTGCTGCATGAGAGACAGAGGCACAATCCATCTGGTCTTGCAGCCAAGGTCAGGGCTTTGATTTCGCTGAATAAGGAAACCCTGCCCCTCTTGGACCACAGCCCCCTCATTACAGAACAGATCAGCCTGTTAGAGCGGGGTTCTGGGGGGGTCTTTTTATTTGATACAAGGTGGAGTCACTTCTTTATTTAATGGTCAGCTGGTTTTTCAAGGGCTGGTTTCTCTGCATGTGTGACTGCAGCAGGGACCTGGTTTTTCAGGGGCTCATGCCTCTGCATGACTGCAGCAAGGGACCATGGAGGGAGCAAGGTTGGAAAAGCAGGGAACAGAACCCTGCAGTGGGGGAAGAAAGGGTGTGGGGCAAGGGGGAGAGCAGGAGACAGATTGATCATTTGGTTCACTTATCACTGTTCCTCTGTTCCCCAGCCCCAGGTAATTTTGGCTGGGAGGCACAACCTGTGTTTGCTCTCCCCTGAACCACACCTCCACACAGCTGTGCTGGCCACATTCAGCATTGTCAGATTTAGCTGGGAAAATACCAGTTCCTCCATAGGTGCAGGGCCAGCTGTGCTGATGGGGAAGGCAGGTGGTGTGTGGCATAGGGAGATTGTATCAACTCACCCTGCCTCAGTGACCTGGAGCTCAGCAGCCAGTGGAGAGGTTTCCCTTTGGCTGTCCTTGGCTCTTTCTGGTAAGACCCCAAGAGTGGACTGCACTTCTGGTGGCCTACTGTCCCCTAGCCCCATCCTCTAAATTGTAAATGTGCTGTCAAGAGATTGGGGTCGGGGTGAGGGTGGGAAGGGGAGCTGAGGGGGTTGGCCTGTCCAGGAACCATTCAGATCTGAGGGCTGCCTGCCTGCAGTATGGATGCAGCACCTCGGGGAATCAGCACAGAGTTGCAGGGCTCGATTTTTCTGGCCTTGCCCTCTCTATCCCAGTCACTTCCCAGGGGGTCCCAAGGAACTCCACGTGGTCCCTAATGCATCTGCAATGCTACGTACACCCACACCTGCAGCTTTAGCACAGAGACAGCTTGTCTGGGAATGGCTGGGCCACATGCAGGAACTGGCGGTTGGCTTGATGTGACTCTGTGTCCCTGGGTTTTCGTTCATCTTATTTCCTTACAGGGCTTGTGATTGCAGGAAGCACCTTTCCCTAGGGAGGTAACTGGCATCGGCTCAGTATTCATGTCACAACAGTGAGAGGCAAAATGACTTGCCTGAGGTCACCTGGCCTGTAAGTGGCAGAGCCAGGAATAGAAGCTGGATCCCATAAGCCCCTGATGACTGTAGAGCTGCACAGACACTTTACTGCGGCTCCTGAGCCTTGGTTTCACTCTCTTGGGTCAGGCGGCCAGAAGTCTCAGATGACGTCCTTCCAGCTTCTACCTGCCTTAGTCAGCCTGCTGATAAGGCATCAGTTTTCATAGCCATGATGGATACTGTGAAAGTCTCTCTCCCTCCCCCTGAGCACAGGGCTTTCAGGACAGTGCTGTATGTCATAGTGACTGGGCAGCTGTGTGGCCCCAGAGAGAGCACACTGAGGACACCTTGTCCTTGCCTGAGTGCGGTGTGACATCCTGGTTTGGAAGTAGCCTGTCCTGTCCATAGTGCTGCGTCCTGCTCCCAGTCACAAAGGTGCATGTCTGGCTGCAAGGAGAGCTTCTTTGCTAGAGCTTAGATTTCTTTTTTCTCCAAGTGAGAGCAGATGGCTTAGCGGTGTAAGCATCTGATTTGATGCATCTCAGCTCCCTGGAACCATACGTTAGAGTCCCAGCAGGGTCTGACTCAGCCCTTTGTCCTTCTGATGGAGACAAACTGAGTGTCTTGCAGTTTGCATACATCTTGCAGGTGAAACCTCAAAATGTTTGCTTTGTTTGGGGAGACCTTTCACGTTTGCTCTGGACAGGCGCTGAAGACCCCATCATACTTTCCACAAGCATCAGACATTCCCATATGTTCATGTGAAGATTTCCCTTCCCATGCTGCTTGGAACAGGCATGTGCTGCCTCTGCCTCAGAGTCGCTGCATGTTAGTGCTATGGCATGGGGGGTATTGTAGAAATGCTAGTGGATTTGAATTTGTATTGATACCTTAATGTGTTTTTTCCCCTCTACAGGCTGTAGCCCATATCTTGCCTTTCCGAGACCAGAACCGACAGTTTCTGGACCCAATTTGGAACCGGCATCATGTGGAAAGAGTGGAGATTGTCTTGAAAGAGACTGTGGATGCTAAAGGTCAGTGAGCCAGGACTGCAGCAATTGGCTGAGCTAACACTGGAGAATTCATCAAGAGCAGAGAGATATTAGCATATATCTGCATGAGAGTGACTCCTGTGACTGCAGCCTACAAATGCAAACGAAAGAGGCCAGGCAGGTGTCTGAGTGATGCCATTGGCACATAGGAGACTTTAGTTGGTTGCCGGTCATGGCTGATCCCCCTCCCTGCTGGGAATAGCAGGGAAGAGAGTGGTTTGATCTCCTGGGGTAGGAAGCCATCAGGCTTTGAATATGCGTGGCTGGGAATCGGACAGTCCCATCCAGAGCTCAGCTGAGAGTAGGGAACCTGCATGCTGCCTTGCCCTCTGGCAGCAAGGCTTGGCTGTGTTTCAGATGCCTATTTAGAGCCAAAAGACCCCAGACCCTGCTGTGAATGGACTGGAAAAGGTTTAATTTTGTGGTGACTCTGCAGCCATGCCAAAGGTTCTGTGGCCTTAGGGCCTGCCTGCATGGCCATTTGCTGAGCCTAGCTTCCCATTGTAACTCTGTGCCTTTGCTTTCCCCTCCGGCTGGCTGCCCCCTTGTACTAAAACCAGAGTTGGAAGCATTTGTTCTCTGGAGGGAGGCTGCTGGAGCTTGGCTGATACTGTGCACCCATCTAGGCACATGTGCTCTCTCCCTTTCTGGAAAAAGCCTTGCAGAGCCTGGTGCTGCTGGTGTGGGTCTCCTGCTGAAGGACACGGCTGCAATCCCTCTCTGCAGTGCTGCAGCATACTCTCTGCAGTGCTGAGCATAAAGCACTCCAGGCTGCGCTGCCACCCACAGCACTTCCTGGGATGCCAGGTCCCCTCATTTCTGCAACATCAGGACTGCACCTTCATCCCCACCCTGCCCCCCACAATGCTAATTAATGCAATTCTTTAAAAGCCTTGAGTAGTCCTGGGCTTGGCAGCTCATATCTGAGCCAGGCCCCTTCATAGGAGAGGGAGAGCAGTGCTGCCTGTACCTTGTCCTGTCTTTCCTTCTCCCCCATCCCCCCGCCGACACTGCACACATTCGGTCATTTTTCATTGTATGACTCTTTCTCTGTGCGTCTGCCGTTAGCAGCTTGGCTCCCAGAGAGTCTGCAGCATTGATTACATTAATGAATGTGCCTTTAGATTAGAGTGAGGGAGATGAATGTATCAATAGGGGAAGCCCACAGCACTGA
This sequence comes from Crocodylus porosus, assembly GCF_001723895.1. Taxonomy (NCBI): domain Eukaryota; kingdom Metazoa; phylum Chordata; order Crocodylia; family Crocodylidae; genus Crocodylus; species Crocodylus porosus. Next base: position 17,812,239 of record NW_017728926.1, read on the forward strand.
TGCAGTCTGCAGGGCTCAGCCTGCTACAGACCAGCTGACAGAAGGCTCTGGTTTGAATAAACTGTTTTAATAGGAAAGTGTCTGTCTTCTTTCTCCCAGCCCAGTAAGAAGCCAGCCAGGGGTGGGGAGAAAACAGAGGGCTTTATGCACTGAAGTTGATCTCTCCTGTCCCCCAGGGCATGGGGTAGGCACACAGCCAGGGCTGCAGGCAGCACAGTGGAGTTTTGCTGCCCCAAGCAGTGAGCAGAAGAGCCCCCTTCGCAGGATCCCAGTTTAATGTTCTAGTGGCCTCTTCCACTACTGCAGAATTGCTCAGAGTGACTGGGCATTTGGCCCTTTTCTATTCAGGCTTTCAGGTGGATACCCACAGCAGCAGACATTGTGGCTCCTGCTGGCCTCTATATCTGGCCCCTTGATTCGTTGGCAGTATTGGTACCATGAAGCAGATACCCTGCACTCCACAGTCTGGTCTCCGCTGGCTCCTTTGCCCAGCTCTGGGCCAGATGTCAATCATGGGTGCTGGACCAAGGCTTCAGGAAACGCAGAGCTGCTCTGCCAACCCAGTGAAGTGAAAGCTCCCTGCTCTTGGCCTCAGGAAGCACTTGGTGAGACTGGTGACTAAAGGTGGCCTCACACTGCCCTAGCACCCAAGGAAAGATGGGATGTGTCCCCACCTCTCTGACACTCTGCTCCTACCCCAGCCCCAGGCTCTCATTTCTCCCTCCAGAAGGATGTTCCTGCTTCTGCTCTGTTGAGGGCAGCAGCTCCCCTGTGAGTCCTTTATCACCTGCAGCAGCTTCTGCTAGGAAGCCTTTCTGTAGTGGCTGGAGCAGATTGGTGGGCTGGCGCGAGTTATTGATCTGCCCTTAGAGGCTGGCAGCAAGGCCTCCTTTTGGTGTGGAAAGGTTCTCCGTTGTTATTTCTCTTTACCCTTGTGGCACAAACATTCAAGCTGCTTGTCCCAATGCAGAGAGAGTTTGCACAAGGAGCTATTTTCCTGGCTTAGTATCATGCTTCTTCTTCACACACAGGCCGTGCCAGCTTTTATGAGCAGTACGGAGTCATCCGTGACGTCCTTCAGAACCACCTGACTGAGGTCATGATGTACCTCGCCATGGAGCTGCCAGCCAACATCAGCAGCACCGAAGATGTTCTTCAGCACAAGCTGCAGACCTTCAAGTCACTGCAAGGGCTGGAAAAGACCAGTGCTGTGATTGGGCAGTATCAAGCCTACACCAGCCAGGTGCAGGAGGAATTGCAGAAGGCCCAAAACTATTTCAGCATGACACCAACCTTTGCAGGTGGGGGCAGCCCCAGGCTGGTCACTTTTGCTCCATACTAATCAACTAGCTTGCTGAATTCATCCCTCTGACTTTAGTTTAGTGATCCAAGCTCTTTGCCTGTCATCTAGTCAAGCATTACTTAAGCCTTTTCACTCTTGCTAAGTCTGCTGGTTCATGACACAGGCTACAGCAGAAGTTACCTTTAAGCATCACCTAAAATTTTGCACATGTGCTGCAAGTGAAGGATGCGGGTGGTGGAATGGGAGATGAGCTCTGAAGTTCCATCCATCACTCAGGGTCTGTTTCCACTTCTGTAACAAGGGGACAAGACCTGCCCTTTGCATTCCTAGGGCTCCCGTCACAGTAATACCCAAGAGCCCTAACAATCTAATACTGTCCCATCTCACAGAGAGCAGTGCAGGCAGGTTAACTAAGAGATCCCCTGATAAGAAGTGCCATATATGAGCTGGCTGGCATTATTACTATTAATGCCTATGAAATATTTTTGATGGTGAATTCTACAGTGGTTTGTTACCTGTCTCACTTCTTTGCAGATGAGTGAGATGTCCCATGCATCTGAAGGATAAGGACTGTGGGTTTCTCTGTGGCTGGTGGGTCTCGGTTCAAAGCTGTCTCTAGCCATAATAAGTTTACTGAATGTTTAAACTTGGCTAAAAGATGCATCCCAGCTGGTCTGCAGAAGTGAGTTTCCTAAGTGGTAGCTACATGATTGATAAAGCTGGGTTGGATAGTTCGGAGAAAGCAAGGCAAGGTGTTGGGAAGGCGATGTTTGCTAGGGTTTATGTGACCCGGGCAAAGAGAATGGTGGGCAGCCATACTCTGTCCCGTTGAGTACGCTTACCCTGAACTTTGGGCCCCAGGCATCAGTCTGTAGCTGAGACGCCCATGTCATTTCAGGTGTTCTGATTCACATGGACAGCCTGCGCTGGGAAGGAGTTCCCTTCATCCTCACCTCAGGGAAAGCTCTGGATGAGCGGGTAGGCTACATTCGGGTCCTCTTCAAGAACCGTGCCTACTGCACCCAGAGCGAAGCCCTGAGAGATGCAGAGCGTAGCCAGTGCAAAGCCAAACAGATCATCTTCTACATCGGGCATGGGGAGCTGAACTCCCCTGCTGTGCTGGTTAGCCGGAACCTCTTCAGGCCTGTCATGCCAGAAGGCAGCTGGAGGGAAGTGACGGACCGTCCTCAGCTGCATCTCTTTGGACAGCCACTGTCTGATTACTATGTGTACAGCCCCGTGAAGGAGAGAGATGCCTATGCCATGCTCATCTCCAGCATCTACCATGCCAGAAAGGATTTCTTCATTACCACTGAGAACCTCTTGGCTTCCTGGGAGTTCTGGACCCCACTGCTGGACAGTATCTCTCATCAGGCCCCGCGACTATACCCAGGGGGAAGGGAGAACCAGCATCTCCTAGACTTTGAAATGCTGGGCCAGGAGCTCTCCTTTACACTGGCAGAGCCAGCTGAATTTCTACATACCAGCAAGCAAACTCCAGATGACTACCAAACCATTCAGACCAAGTTTCGGAACAGCTCGCTAGTCTCGGCCTGGCCAGAGGAGCTGGTTTCCCAGCTGGCGTCGGACTTGGAGGCAGTGGCTGCTCGGGCTGTGGCACGCTCTGGCAAATTCCACCTCGCTGTGTCGGGCGGCTCGAGCCCTGTGGTCCTGTTCCAGCGGTTAGCAAAGCACCACTACGGCTTCCCATGGAAACGCACTCACTTGTGGCTGGTGGATGAGCGCTGTGTGCCACTCACCGACCCCGAGTCCAACTTCTGCAGCTTGCACGACCACCTTCTAAAGCATGTCAGGGTGCCCTACTTCAATCTCCATCCCATGCCAGTGCGCCTGAACCGGCGGCTCTGTGTGGAGGAGGACCAGGGGCCAGAGCTGTATGCTGAAGAGATTGCGGCGCTAGTGACCAATGCCAGCTTCGATCTCGTACTGCTCGGAGTGGGTGCCGATGGGCACACGGCTTCCCTCTTCCCCCGTTCATCCAGTGGCCTTGGAGGGGACCAAGCAGTGGTGCTGACAGAGAGCCCCATCAAACCCCACCAGAGGATGAGCCTCAGCCTGCCCTTCATCAACAAAGCTAGGCAGGTGTTCATCCTGATCCTGGGAAGGGGCAAGCATGAAATCATAACCCTGCTCAGTAGAGTGGGGAATGAGCCCAAGAAATGGCCCATTTCAGGAGTCAGGCCCAGCTCTGGCCAGCTGGTCTGGTACATGGATTACGAAGCTCTGCTTGGATGATCTCCTCTTGGTACATCCTCCCCCTCACTTCTCCCATGGCTGTCAGATCTCAGACTTCCTAACGCTGTGCCTGCACTTAACCCATTTACAATAATGGCTCCTACCCCCAAGGGTCTCTTTAAGGCTGGGTAAAGACCCGTTGGCTGTAACATCTCCAACCTGTGAGCTGTAGAGGTGGTGCAGCTCAGTGTTCAGAGCTTGGGAGAAGGAGCCAAGAGACTAATGTTGCATTCCTGACTCTGCCACTGAATCTATTTTTGACCTTGGGCAGATTACTTCACTGCTGTGTGCCTCAGTTTCCCCCTCTAGACAGCGGGGTTAATAATCCTTACCTACCTCACAGGCATAATGTAAGACTTGTTTGATTCAATGCCTGCAACGTTCTTTGAGATTCTCAGGGGTAAAATGCAAGGGATGTTACTGAATGCTCATGTTCAGCTCTGATCAAACAGCCTGGACTACTGCAGCAGCGAAAGAGCCCCAATCAGAGTCCTGGTTGGACTGTGCTACCATCCTGTATGTGCCAGCTTCACGCAAAGAGTAGCCCTCTATTTCAGCAAATCACTAACCACATTCCCACTCTGTTGGCACAGTCGTGGAAGCTGCAGGTACCAAATGACTGCACCTTGCGGTAAGCAGCGCTTGTGATGCAGGCACTGAACTGTGCTCAATGCAATCCCTAGGCTTTATAAATTGCCCTGGTGCAGAGGCTAAGTTTATCAGCAGTAATTGCTGCTCTGCTTAAGTGCAGAGCTGGCACTGCAGGAGGTGGAAAGGGAAGCAGTGTGGATACGTTCAGGCTTTCAGGATTACGAGACGTGCACCCAAAGCATTGCAGTTCAGATTCATTATTCTGGAGATGTGTAATTTGTCTGCAGCATTGTAATTACAGATGGAAGCAGCTTCCTGGCATGGAGATCAGGGGAGGGGAGTGCAAATAGTTGGAATCAGAATTGGGTTTCCGCACATATCCTGAGCATCTTCATCACTTGCCCCAGGCAGGGTCTTGCTCTCTTCCAAGAGGTGGAGCTGTAGCTTGTGAAATTTCCATTTAAAGTGTCCTGCAGTAACAGTCCCCATGCAGAGCAGCGAGGGTACTGCAGCACCTGCACTGCTTCCTGAGGCGGCTGGCTTAGAAGGCAAGAGAGTTTCTGCCTCCTGCATGTCTTCTAGCTTTTTGATGCCCAAAACTCTGCTTGCTGTATCAGGACCCGTCTCTTGAAAGTACTGGAGGGGCTGGACGTGCCTGGTCCAGCCATGCGGGCTGAAAGAGGGGCTGCAGCCCTGTTTAGAAAGTGCTTGGAGATTCTTCAGATGCCTCTTTCCTCCTCCTCACCTCTTCACCTAAATTTCTTCTTGCCCGTGAAGCTGCTACACCTTTATACAAGAAAATCCTCTAGTGACCAGCCCCGCATGCTGTACCTGAAGGATGACCTGATGCATCAGGGAGCTCCCTGCAGAGTGTTGACTAACTTTCCCTCTTTGAATGAAGGAGCCCAGATAATGCCAGCTGCTCTGGGAGACTGGGTGCATCTACACGTGCAGTTAGCACGTAGCAATAAACACACAGTTTGTGCTGGAGTTTATTGCTCCCGGGCATAGTGTTTATACTTGCATCCAGGACCACAGCATATTAAGCAGGGGTGGTGCAGCCCCAGCTGCCAGAGAGCCTCGGGGGGTCAGCCTGCCAGCCTGGAGCTGCTCCACCTTGGCTCAGCATGCTACAAAGGGGTTCAGGGGGGCTACAGTGCAGAGCTAACCAGCAGGTAGCCCATGCACTGTAGCAGCCTTGTGCCCCAGCCAGCCATGGTCACAGTCTACATATGCATTTCAGCACATTAAATAACTCCGCCATAGGACAGTACTTGTCTCAAAAAGTGCTATCCTGCAGTGGAGTTAATTAAGTTACTGCACCCTAATAGGGGAACATGTGTAGACTGATGTTTCACTGGGGAGCTAATTAGTCAACTCTGCAGTAAAGCATATGTGTGGATGTACCCACTGAGGTGATGAGATCCACATGTCAGGTGGAAGTAAATCCACCCAAGCACATCTGGACCATGGCAGAACTGCAGGGAACCAGAACAGGGACATCCTACAAGTTCCTGGCAAAGAGAGGGAGCCGGTATTGGCACTGCACCCGCACTTCCACATCGTTGCCCAGCCAAACTAAGGAAAGGGAGACTGATGGTTTTCAGAAGGGTTCTCAACAGGCCCCTTTCCAGGAAGGCTGGTTACTTATTGCTGATACCTAGATGCTTGCCATTAGAGAATTAGCCCTGTTGGAAACCCCTGTGGTGTCAAAGCTGCCCAGGTATCAGTCTGACTGGGAGGGTTAGGATACTTTCCATGGAAAGTCTGGGCTCTGGCACTAGGTGGCACCAGGACCCTGCAAACAGACATGGTAAATTGTGTGTATGGCTTTCAAGCGCTGCCAGACTGGAGCCCGCAACCAAATTAGGCTGCTCTTCTGACTGCCTCCTAGCTTCAGAAAGAGCATGATGAGATCCTTGGGGGTCTGTGCCTTGTGGTCTGATGACTGGGTGCAGATGGGGAGTATCAGAGAATCCAAGGTTGGAGTAAAGGAAGGAAAAGTCTTCCACGGGGCTGAGAGAGAGACTCTAGGGACAAATCCTGTCCTGTCTTGAGCCCTGCACAGTCCTGCTGGTGGAGCTCTGAATGGGGCCCAGTTGGCTAGGCCTGGTGAAAGTGTACCAGCTGGGCAGGAGTCTGTCCACTGCTGTTTTGACACAGTGTGGCGTCCCTGCAGGCTGTTGGGATTCTGGGAATACATTGTGGGGTGGTAATAAAAAGTGCCTCAAAGAGGGATGAGATGTTTCTATGGAGTTTGAAGAGTTAAAACTAAAAAAATAGAGCGGAAGGACATACGGGCCGGTGCTTTCCAAAAAGAAAAGATTTTAAAGCATTTAAAAACAAAAACCTGCCACATTTACGAACATGACAATGATGCCGTTACAGTTGGATTTATAAAAACACAGTCCTGTCCGATCTCTGCTGGCTCTCATGTATCAGACAGCCAAGAACTTGTCAGTACAGGCCTGTTAATTGGGATAATGACTAAAGTAGGGTATGACTTGGAAGTGGTATGGATGCTCTTGTTCTGCAATAAAATTGACTATTTCAAATGATCTTAATCCACCTGATTAATCCTCTTAATACAAATTTATAGTAAAAAAAAAAAAAAAAGGCCTGACCTAAATCCACAAAACAAATCCAGTTTGGAACTGAGTGTAGGTAGTTCAAGGCTCAATTTTTCTTTCTTAAATAAGAATAGCTACATGAGATATAGCTTTCGACCGGTTGTGTGCACCTGGTATGTGGGAAAAGGATTTTAGAAAAAAGAGCACACCAGTTGTGTAAGGATACATGTTAACGACTATCGGAAGTACTGGCTGCAACAGTTTGGAGTTTTCCCTCCAATTCAATATTGATTTTTTCCCCCAAATAATTTGAATAACTAAATAGAGATTTTCACATCTTTAGGAGGCCGGGTTTTTCATTTTGTATTTGAAAACTGAATTCCTTTAAGTAGTTTCAAGTTGGGCACCAAAAATCACCAGTAAAATGAAAGGTTTCCCTTGATAAAACTCCATGAGAAACTTTGTAATAAATATTTTCAATACTTTTTTCATTACATAATTGTTCTCTTTTCTATATCTTTGTGTTCATTTTCAGCAAGCCTATTTTGATATCTTTCTCAGGGAAATGTCCTTTTCAGAATCGTCCCTTTTGAACTCTTCAGTGCTTTGTTAACAGTTGCTTGCCAAATAAAAAATAATAAGAGTGGGAGATAAATATTTTTAAGTTTCTGAAATGTGTTACTAGCAATAGACTGGATGGGGGACAAATGTAAAACCAGGAGATCAGTCACTGAAAAAGACAGTACATTAAAAATTTACTTTGCTCAAGGCCATGGAGTTGGAGTGCTGTTTATATTTCAGCAAACGTACTAATGGAAACTCGTCAAAGTATTTTTTTCAATGAACAGTATGTTGGAAATGGTGTGAGCAGGTGTCCTTCTGAGAATGTATGTTAAAGGTCCCAGCGAAGGGAAGCCCATTGAGTGGGTCATTGCCAGCAATATCTTTTAAAGGAAGAACAGTTTGTAACTGTGTTCTGTATAAAAACAGTGATGTGGTTGTTTTGTGTGTCACAGAAATCTAACACTGGAAATACCCTTTTTCACATGGTACTTTTTTTTTAATAGATCAAGTTGTAAAAATTTGTATTCGAATTCCTGAATTTGGTTTTGTGATTATGCTTTGTGATTAACAGAGGCATATATTTTTAAATAAAAATAAAATGCTTTTCATCAGTAAAATCCTCTTCCTGCCACAAACTGCCTTTCGACCTGTTTTTATTCATGCAGTCTCGAGGCCAGCTTCTGTTCCATCAACTAGGCATATATGTTGATTTAGCGACCCGAGTGCAATTCTTTTCCACCCCGTTCCCAGCCTGAAAATCAATTAATGCATCCACTTCTGTTACACCCTATCCTCTTACCCTTCAAGCTAAAAAGCAGGAAGGGGGAAGAGGATCCACCCACCTTTTGCATTAACAGGAACTCTGACAGGGTGGGATCGAATTTGGCCCATGGTGATTGAATTGAAACGGTGGTCCTTTCACAAAGACTGCAGGCCTGAATCTGCAGGGGAAACAACAAATGCTAGGCCTAAATGTTCAATAAGACTCTTCATTTTGACTCTGGTGTTCTGCTCACCTCACCTGAGCTGACTTCGACGCCAGGGGGTTCAGAAAATGGTAGGTATACCCTCCCTTTACACATTAAGGACCTTTTCAGGCATGATGTTTGGCTCTCCAAATCACTAGTCCTTTCTGAAAACGTAGGCTGCAGTATCCTGAAATCATTAGTTCCACATTATTAGAGGAAAATACCCAAAGCACCCATAGCATGAACTTGGTAGATGCTACTGCCATAGCATATAGTTGCTTAATAACAGAGCTGTCTCAGACCTAACTGACCCATTCACGTTCCTCCTTGTGCAGCTGAACTTTTAAAACCATTGTATTGTGACCTAAAGGGTCCGTGCTGGTCACAGAGTGATCAAATCCAGCACCAAAGCCACCCCTGTGTTCCCTGCTCTGAACAACAAAGTGCCTGTGTTCAGAGCCAGCCTCCTTGCTTATGAGCAGCATCTTTATGGATAAATAGATCATGGGCATGAAAGAGGTGTTTTGTTTCCCCCTCCATTAAGCAAAGCTAAAAAAAGACTTGCAGGGGCAGGGTGGGAGGGCAAAGCGGGTTCTCTTTGGGGCCGTGGAGGTAAAGCAGTAGTTGGTGCTCCTGCCTGGTTTTTGCACTACAGTATTTGGGCCCTTGCCAAGTTGCTTCCATTAGGAGGAGAAATGGATGACACAAGCGAGCTCTGCCTTCGCTGCAGACCTGCTGACACCCGGAGAACACACACAAAGGCCGGTTTCCTTGAACACAGTAGAAACAAACAGCAGCAGGCAGCTTCCTTACTCACACAGCCAGGCAGTCTTCCCAGTGCCCCCAAACAGGCTCCGACTCGTGGCTGACTCCCAAGGCCATGCTCGCTGCTGCTTTCTGCTGCTTTTTCTGCTTCTCTCGCCCACTGCAAGCAGTCCCCAGCCTTTCGCAATCCATTTCAGGGAAACTCCAGATTACATAACTTCATTTCTGGTGCATCTCACTGGGCAGGCCATTCTCTCTGGTATTGTTTTCCTGTAGTTTGCAGTAGTCTTTAGCCAAGAGAGTAATCTTTAGCCTGCTTAGCATACTTATCAGCACAGCTGAGGCCTGTGATCGCCTACAGATAAAAGACCCTCTTGATGACAGTTATCAGCATCCTCCCAGCATAGCTCTGTCCATCTGAAATACCTATTCTTGCTCTGTCTGTCTGAAATACCTATTCTGTTACTGTGTAGAACGGTCCTCCCCAATATACTACCTGCTCCAGGCTTGCACGGGAGGACAGCAGAGGGCCACTTCTAGCAGCCCTATACTGTTCCTGCGGTGAGGGAATTCTCTGGCCTCCCTCCCTGTATAAATTGCTAAAAGATAATTACAGGTCACAGTGAGATTCAGGATTGGCCTTATAGCATCAGATGCTATACACTCATTTAGCTCCTTTCCGTTCCTCTGAATGCAGAATAACTGTAATGAGCATTGCAGCATGTGCTACATGGAGAGGACAGGCTATTCAATTCACAATCAATACAAGAGCCACTAGTTGATTAATCCATGTAGATTTGTGGCAGCTGACAGCAAGGTTGAACAACTCTGCTATGGGGGAGAAGCGCAGCTTCAAATGTGTCATACCCTATCAATAAAGGGAATTACCGTTCAATGGCTATCACTGAAGACTGACATTCAAAGCACAGGGTCACTAAGGCCCACCCGTACACAGTTAGCCGAGATGCTGCTGATTAAATGTAGTGAAACACTGTCAGACAAGGGTCTTTGGGTCGATGTGGTATCTTTTATTAGACCAACTAAATAGTTGGAAAAGATGTTCTGTGCAAGCTTTCGGGCACAAACGCCCTTCTTCAGGCACAGGGAGAGTGCTGTTGTTTTGTGTCCTCCTGGATGGAATAGAAGCCAATATGAAAATCCCAAATGCTTGGCAGTGAAGATCAGAGGCCATGGGAGACAACAAGTAGGTTGGGGGAGGGCGGGAAGTGGGGAACATTGAACATTGATCTGGTGATGGAATGTAACTGGTAAAATGTAGAGGTTACCTGGGTGTTGCAGCTGTGCTGGTCTAAGGACATAGGCAGACAAGGTTCTTTGGGTAAATCCAATCTCTTTTATTAGACCAACTAAAAATAGTCGGAAAAATTCTTCTTTGCAAGATTTCGGGTACAAATACCCTTCATCAGGCTGAGGAAGCATCTGCAGTTAGTCTGTGCTTTTCCTGGGGCATCTGATGTTAGGCAGGTTATGTGTCCAAATACCCATCTAGCTCCCAAATACCTGTGGAGGCACACTTCTCACAAGACAACCACCCTCTCTCCAATCTCTCAGTTCTAATCCTCAAAGCAAATTTACAAAACACCTTTCATAGATGAGCCTACGAACTTCACTTCATAAATCTACTAGATACAAAAGGTCGTGGACTAAATATAGACACTGGATTTATGGTACATTATATCCTGCCTGCCATCCGATAACCCCAGGTAACCTCTCTTCATTTTATCAGCTACATTTTATCACCAGGTCAACATTCAGCTGTTCCCCTCCCCCTACCTACTTCATTCACATCTATTGTCCCCAGTGGCCTCATCCTCATTGCCTCACATTTGCATTTTCACAGACCTGCATTTTACATATTGGTTTCTATTCCATCCAGGAGAGCACAAAACACTGGCAGACTCTCCGTGTGCCTGAAGAAGGGTGTGTGTGTGCCCAAAAGCTTGCAAAGAACAATTTTTCCAACTATTTAATTGGTCTAATAAAAGATAAGATATCACATTTACTCAAAGAATCTTGTCCGCCTATGTCCGTTGACCAACACGGCTACAACCAACACGATGACACACTGTGACCTCTCTGAGCATCTTAATCTCTCCCCAGGCAAACATCTCTTTTAATGCTGTCCTTGGCTTCTCCATAGCCAGCAGTGGAGGCTGCCCTGGGTGGACCTGGAATTGCAGACACATGCCTCTCTTTAGCGATGGACTGATTTTGACCCAAGTGGTATGACTGAAAGCACGACTGCTATATAAAAAGGGGGAGAGAAATGCAGAGCCAAAGAGGCGAAACGTGATGGATTTCAGGAACCACAGTGATCCAGGAACAAGGCACCGGAGGAAATTGCCTGTGTGCAATGTTAACCGATCCAGCTCATTCCAGCTGTGACCCCTCCAGACAGATGGCACCTTAGCTTGTAGCACTGCAGCATGAGGCTTTTCTGCAAGCCCCGCTGCAAAACACCATCAGGCTTGTGCCTTGATGGTACTCCCTGCGTCAGGACAAGCCGGCTCTCCCTTGACAAATTGCTCTTTGGAGAAGAATGTCTTCAGAAAACCCGTCCTGGTGGCGCTCTGAGCAGACATTGCCTCATTTTTTCCTTTAGCAGGGCTCCCTTGTGGAGGCATCTCCCCCACCGCAAAACAATCCCAGTGTTGTGTTCACGATGTTTGCTCCGAGGAGCAATCCGCATCAGAGAAGCTGGACCTGGGGGCAGAGACAAAGTGATGGGGATGTCCCTTGCTGTATTTTCCCTGGTCCTTAGTCTAGGCAGCTTTCCATGCATCGCTTCCATGCTGTACTTTACAGTCTTGTAAAGTGCCTTGTGGATAACCGTGTTTTGGGAAGTGCACCTTCACCGAGCCATCGAGAGAAGGGTGACTCACGTAAATGGGAGAGGTGACAGAACGAAACTGGGGTCTCACTGAGCCCTGACGAACTCAGCTCACTTGCCCAGCAGAAGGCAGTAAGTGCTGGGGCCACGCTGACTCAGCCCCAGGCCCACCAGGATGCCCGGCAGCCTGAGCTTGGGAAGAAAGAAACGAAAAGGGAGGGAGGAAGGCTCTCAGACAGGCACCCTGGGGAACCAGACAGGCTGGGAATAGACAGGAGACCCTGCGGCACGGGAAAGGGCGCAGCCAAGAGGCTGTATTATAAGGAAGAAATAAAACCCAAGCGCTGTGGAACAAGGATTCAAAGGGACAACTGGAAGCATTCTTGATTCATAGCAATGTTGTATGGGTCACCCAAGGGCTGCAAGGGAATGAGAGCGGGCGGATGTGAAGGCCGGACTCCGCAGTCCCGTTCCCAGCTCTGGAGGGAATCTGGTCCCATGGTCAGAGCACAAGGCAGGAGGCAGGGCCTCTGCTTCCCCCTCTCTAAAATGGCTCTAATAAATGATTTACCTGGTGAGGGAATGAACAGTTTAATTAAGGGCTAGATGGATGAAGCTAGAAAAATAGCGAGCAGCATTTTCACGAGTTCCTGGTCGTCTGCCTGCAAGCGTTCAACGTACTAAATCAACCCAAGTCCTCACGGGGGAAGAGCAGCAGGCAAGGTCTTCCGAGTGCGAAGCCTGCACATTTTGCTGCTGCCATTGTCTGCTGAAAGCAGATGCTGTTCCACGCTCCATTTCCCAGCAGCAGTATTTTGACACAATGTTCAAATTGTCTGTTAAACAAGCCACCCACGTGCTGCAGTGTTTTGACTTGCAAAGCGATTTTTGCGGATGCCTTTCTAAGCTGGAAGGAGGTAGGGCCTTTCTCTGGGTGCTTTGGGGCCTCAAGACGAATGTGCCGGCAAGTCGGCTCTGTCTCCGGCAGAGGGTGCCCTTTGCTTACTCAGAGGGATTAAGACGCAATGAACCAGCTATTTCCGCCGCTCAGTTCTCTAGAGGGGATGATGAACAGCACAACAGTGCCCGTAACACACGGTACTAGCTACTGCTGTCAGGGTCCCTGGCAGCATGAGGACTAGAGTTAAACTCCTTTGGACTAGGCTGGGGCAAAGGGCACAATAAGCTGGCCCACGTCCGCTTGCTTCACAAGAGCGCAGCTCCCATACAGCCTGCGCAGTTGCCCTTTACTGTCTTAATCTCCTTTACCTCCCTATATCTTCTCCAGCAGTTTGGGTTGTGGCCTGGGAATCATTTCTCTAGTTTCCATTCATACCAACTACTGGACTCCATGCCTGGGGTATATGGCCTTGCAATCAGATAAATCATAGCTCTGTGTCTACAGCAAACAAGGCTCATTTTTCAGCCAGTAAGGCTAGGCTACCACAATATTTTAAGCTGCTTACGGTTTAAATGGCCCTTTTTTGGGAGCAGCTTCAGTGGACAAATGCTTTAGGCACGTGCGCTCAGCGGGGGATGAGGAAGGACATTGTATTGTGCCTGCAGTGCGCATGCCGCAAGTGTAACTGGACTCCCGGTGGCCAAGAGGCCTTATAAGAACCGTGTTGAATAATATATGATGTGGGGAGAGCAGCTTTTGCACCGAAGTGCTTTCAAGCTCTGTGTATCCAATACCACTGCAAAATAGCTGCTTCACGTAAGGCACCCCATGCAGTTAGGGTGGGTGGCTAAGAACATCACTGCCAAGCTCCACTTCTCTGAGAAGTGTCACAAGCTCTTCAACATCTGTCGGGAGAAAACAGCTCTCCCCTTGACTTTGCTTGAAAGGGTCTACACAGGCAGGGGGGCCTTGTGTTTCTTCCTTCTGAAAGAAAAAGTCTGGGGTTGACAATGCTGGGATTTGAACCTATGACAAGAGAATGACTTAAAGGCAGAATAATTCTTGCAAGAAGCCAGCTGGGGAATCCCAGCCTCCACCAGTCCCTTCATCACAGCTCCTCATCCTCCAGCTGCTGAGGGCCCGCTGATTGCACTGGGAGCCGGCTTGGCAGGAGCTCCCCCTCCCCAGGATGTTGTTTGAACAGCCTCCCTCCTCACTGTTCGGCAGAGTGCTAGGTTACTTTGGCTTCAGGACAGTACATTAGAGATTCCCATTGTTCTCTCTATCTGTCACACTGGCCACAAAATTCCCACAAGCAGAGCCTGCACGCAGCACGTACCGACTTCCGGGCAGAGCGCTCTGCTTCGCTCCCCTGGGGGTACCGCAGCGGTCCCCAGACAGGCGAGGAGCATAGGATGTGAGATATCTGGCTCCCTTCAAAAAGCTGCATGACTGCTGGACTGTTCAGCCTCTGGACTGAATAGCAAAGGGAAGAATAGGATTTCCTTTAGCAGCAATTGCCCAATCTGCTCCTGAGGGAGTAAGTCCACCAGGGGAGAAAAGGACATCTATCAGGCATGTTTCCATGCCTCAGAAGTGACTAGTGATTTTGGATCTTCATCTTGCTTTGTAGAAAATGGGGAAATATCTTAAAAGGCAGGGGCAAACCCCATTGTGAAACCAGGTTATTTTAAGGTTCTTAAAGGCAGACACCTCCAATGAATAGTAATTTGTAAAACAATTAGCTTTTTGTTCATCATGGTGAGAGTTGCAAAAGGCCTTATTAGTCCTCAGCCAGAGATCACTCCTCAACCAAGGGGCACCAAGGACTTCAACACAGATAGTGAAGTGTTCTTGTGTGGTCCATAATCACTAGATTTTGTTGGTTCTCTCATTCCCCTCTCTTTCACTGCTATCTGCAGCTTTGAGACAGAGTTTTAGAGAAGGGTGCATGTGTGGGTTTGGGCCTCTTGCAAAGAATTCATCATCTTTATGCTCCTTGACAACCAAAAGAGTTCAATTTTAAGGAATTAAACTGGGACACGAGTCGGTAAAAACTGGAATCTCATCTGGCAAACAAGAAGCTACAAAGCCAAGATCAACCCCAGCTGATCCCAGATCATGGATCTGATCTCAGAGTACAACAGCCAGAGCCCTGTTTCCAGCCTGTGCAGTCACCAACCTGCCAGCCCCAATCACCCCGCCATTTGGCCCTTATGTCTGTAATGAATGACTAGCGTTAGATTTTTGCTGAATCTCACCAGCAAGAACTCACCAACAAGTTGCGAGGTACACTCAGGTGCACTCAAATGAACAAATCAGATTTTGGTCCTTTAATGACCCCGCATTCATCACTCTGGCCAAGACCCTGTGGAACAGAATGCCCTGGGTATCCCCCGCTGTTAATCCAAAATAAAGGTTTCTTGCAGTTGGAAGCAGGAGACCTTTGCACCCTGGAGGCTACAGGGAAAAAATGTCCAAGGCTGTGAAACACCCCTCAGAACAAGGAAATGAAGCTTTTGGCGCCAAGGCAGTGCAGAGTGATAAACCCCTTCATAGGTCTGTGTTCCCTTGAGATCTGACAACAGGGGACCTGATGTTCCTACTAGTGACACGGGGAAGGAGGAGGCATTCCTGCCTTGTGCAAAATAAAGCCTATGTGTGCTGCATAAGGTCAAACTTAATCAAAAGGAACTAGACTCCAACGATAAGCTCTATAGAAAGCTTCCCCCTTGCCAAGGAAGTTAACATACTGAGTCTGCAGTTACTTAGCAGCTTTGGGTAGGTTTCCAACCCTTGTGTTACCAGATGTGTCTAGGGTTCAAATGACGTTTTGACTCTTGGGGGGTCTGCAAAAAAAAATAAAAAATGGACTGCCTATCACGGTGCCCTAATAAAACTGGAGACCCCCCAAGTTATGATTTTCAAATCTTACAGGGAGGCTCTTACGTCTTATGGGGGGGAGGGGCTCAGCCCCTCCAAGCTCCCCCCATAATTTGAACCCTGGATGTATCAATGAGGTGCCCTATATCCCTGGGGAACTGGGTGGCAGATCCTGTTGGTGTGTTACATGTCAGTGTAGCCCTTTTATACCTCAAGGTGGCTGCAGCAGTGCAGAGAGAAGAAATTCAGCTCATACTGTCCACAGAGCAGGACACTTGTTCTCACTATGGCAGTCTTTTGAATGCTTTCCATGAACAGAGGCCATGTACAATGAATAGGGGGATCCACAGGGGTCAGGTTGGAGGCACCATGGTACATCACTCTGGAAGGGGAGCTTCTCCAGGGAGTAGGGACTTATCTTCTGCACCCAGGTGATGGGACAACAGCCCTCTTCTGTACCCAAACTGGTGCCGCATGGCTGAGCATTTGCATTCCCTTTAGGGTTTCTGAGGGGTTGCCTTGTTTGACTGGGAGACCAGATGGCTTAATGGCTATTAAAAAGCCAACTTGGGACTCGAGAGAATTCTGTTCAGCTCCCAGTCTGGCACAGGCACCTTGTACCTGACCTTGGACAAGTCACTTAATCCCTCAGTTAGAAAATAATAATACTTCTTTACTTCCCAGGGATGTAATGTGCTCTTGGCAAGATAAGTGAGTGCATAATGCACCAGTTTAAGTTTCTGAGAAGATTTAAGGGTAAGCTTCTTGCACTGCAATAGTTTGCTCCCAAAGTAACAAAGGCACAGACTGTTAAAAGGTCACAGAAAGTCAGTGGATGAGCTAGGTTCCCAATTCTCTGTGCCTGTCTGTCCTTTGACATCAATGGGCCTAAACTTTAAAGAGTGATTTTGGGCGCCTGATATCACTTGCCCTCTGAAAACCAGACCCTGTTAAGTTGTCGCTAGCTGAACACCTAAAACCAGCCGTCACTTTTTAATGTTTCAGCACAGGGTTCATTGTTACTAGGAAGAGGTGGGGTGAAATCATTTCCTTTGCTGTTTCTCTTTTCTGACTCAGGCTGCCTGAAGTTGTGTAGTTCTGTACTCAAAGGGTCATAGGCTTTCTCGGTGTAGTGCCACTGGGGTTACCCAGGTTATATCTGGGATGCATTTGGCCCATATGTCACGAAAGGCCCCCTGCTCTCCCCACTCCCTGTATAGCTTGTGCTAGCTTGGCCTCTCCATCTGGTCTGACCCTGACCCCTTGCTGGGGGAGAAACAGATTCAAACTCAGATATCTGTCTTGACATTTTGATGCTGTTCGTGCTGCATGCCCCACTGTGTGGTTTAGCTGAACGTGATCCCCACATCTCAGCTGCCAGAAGCAGCCAGACTAGATTTCAGCTCCTGTTTTTTATTTTCCCATTCCCCAGCAGACAGAAGGGTGAGGAGAGTCAGTGGGATTGGGGCAGATTAAGTCTTTTTTACAAACACCCAGTATATGCTCTTTCTGTCTTCTGCTGTCATCATTCTCTTGCTGGGTGTCTAACCTCTTTTTCCACGTTAAGCCTCATTACTTCAGCTATAACACCTAGACCGTCAAGGAGTAAGCATCCCCAGTGGTGGGAGGCGAGCTCTTATTACTGCATATAGCACTACAGTCGACTTCACAGGCATGCTAACACCATCTTTCCTATAGAGTTCACCCATCTGGCTGACTTCTAACCTGGAGAAGGACGTTTGGCATTTGAAAACTTGTCTAACCATCCCACTTACGCAGTCGGTCCAATAAAAGATATCGCCCTAAGAAATCCTTGCCTCTCACCTTCTTTCTTGAAAGCATTGGTGACAAGGTCCTCCAACTCTGCAGCTACAAAAGAGAGCACACATCTCACACTGATCCGTAGCATAGCTTGGCTGGAGGTGCTTGTGGCCATCCTCTTTCAAATCTCTGTGCGATAGCCACAGCTAGGGTTCGACTTCCAGGGGCTTCGGGCAGATGGTAAGGTATGAGCCCCACCACACTGGAGGACCTCCGCTGCTACCCTGGAGATATCATGTAGCTTAGCCTAGTGGGGGCCCCCACAGCTCCAGACCCAGGAAAGTGTCACGGTTACTTGCATCTCAAGCTGACCAGTAATGCTCTTGTTGGCAAGAGCTTTGCATTCACACGGGCGCCAGGTTCCCTGCCATGGTGCTCCAGCACTACGTTGCCATGGAACAAGTCCCCAGGACGTGCCGGACACACAGCATAAGGTTTCTGCGAGCGAGGAAATATCCCAACCCCCTCCTCTGAGCATCAATAAATCAGACTGGCAATTTGTTAACTTTCTCAGGGAGGGAACTTGACACCTCTGGCAGTGGATAGGGGTCTACAGAGATTTCATCTTTGGGTCATCAGTTTGACCCCAGGCCAGTTTTAATATCCTAATGGCCTTTTGGCTGCATGTATTCAATAGTTCAGCGGTCTCCAAGTGAACACCAGCAGCAATGGTCCCTCATCGGCAGAGTCCTGACACTGAACAAATGGCCAACAAAGACCTCTCCGTGCTGTATCTGGAAGGGACCAACAGGCTGGCTTGAGGCACACAATACCAGGGCAGACATTTGTGCTGCTGCCGGCCACATGCTCCCTATGGACAAACACCAGACCTAGATCCTACTCCCAACACCTTTCCCAAGCAGTCAGACAGTGGTGTAGCTGCCCCTTTCTGGATGACGAGTCTACTCGAGTGTTTGTCTAGCTCCAGCAGGGACGTGTTCCCCACACAAAGAAGGATACACACAGCAGGCAGTAACGGCGTGGGTGAGCAACCCTGAAGCCCTTACCCAGGGGACAATCCTGCACCCCCTACTCCTTCCTTCTGGCAACACTTCTCCCGTTTTCGGCCTAGGATGGACCTGCAGGGTCTGGCAGCACATGAGCAGGCCTGGACAAAAGTTCTTACTGCTCCCCTTGGAATTAGTGGAAAACTCCCAATGATTTAAACGGGAGCAGAATTAGGTCAGAGCAAAGTGGTTTTCAAATTGCCACCCTAAACACATATTTATTTAATGTTAGTTTCTCCCATTTCCCTCCTCCTGTGTAGCGTGCTAAAAAAAGGACTTTGTGCTGTAGCTATAAATTCCCTGGTGTTTCTGGTCAGCTACAGTAATAACCTTAATGTAATGCTAATGCACTTTTTAAAGAACCACAATAGCTGGCATACAGCAACCTTCCTCTGCAAACACGCTTAACAAACTAATGCCCTGGTCCTACAAAGACTGACACATGAGTAACTGGAGACGTGAGCTATCCCACTAGGTACTACAGGATTACTTGCCAGAGCAAAGTTACTCAGATGGTGATGTCTTTGCATAATGTTTGGGCTTTGTGGGCTTTTTACAACGGGCAAACCACACAGGCTGGCCATTCTACTATAAAATCCTAACAAAGACAAGGCTCTGTAGTTTTTACTGAGAGACAGCTACCAGGCGTGGAGAGCTGGGGTCCATATTAAACAACAGGCCACCCTACAGTTTATTAGTTATCCTACTTAAAAAAACAAAGCAAAGCACCTTTCCCAGTGGGATACACGTACTCAAATACCTTTCCGCATGACTGAGTTTCAGCTGTCCCTAAAAAGAGCATAGTAATAATACACAGGAGAGAAAGTAGGGTGGATCACAGCTAATTAAAATAGCATTTAAGGAAGAAGAATGCAATTACACAGTTTGAGCTGGCCTCTCATTTAAAATTAGGGCCCTGCCTAAGTGCCGGTGAGAATTAAGTCCGTTGCATTTCATTGTGGCACAAAAACTGGCCTGGCTCTTCGTTTGAAAAAGAAGGATTTCGAACGATCAGCAGCAGTCAAGGCCTGATGGTAATGTCTAATCCAGAAAAACAATACCTTCGGCAGCCTGGTGGGGCATTGGTTCAATACTGACTCAGATGGCAGAGTGCCACCTCCTGAATCATTCATACCACTTCCTGCAGCACTTAGCTGGTCCTGGGAGGTATCCCATTCAATACTGCTGCTTAATTTATGACAACTTGCAAGTTCACAGCTCCAAGTGGTGTGGCCACAGCAGACCAATTGCCACAAAATGATAAAAAAAAGAGCCGTCTTCAAGAGACATTGTCAGGTCAAGTTTGTCCCCAGGCTGAGGTTTGGGGTTTTTTTGCGGGAGGCAGGGGGAGGTTGCAACCAATATATTTGTTTACATGATTTATTTTGTGATTTGTCCTGCTTCTTTCTAAAGCCATCAAACAAATACGCAGTGCCCTGGAGTATTTATCATGCAAACACTGCGTTGGGAGGCTCTGAAATTCAACCTAATTCAAAAGGGGAAGTGTTTTTATCCTTGCAAGAAAGGAAACAAAGATTCCAAGTAGTGAAACACTCACTGGTGTTTTGAAATCCTCTGAGCACTTAAGACAGCCAGGCATCTCTTCGCGGTGGGGGGAAGGACACATACAAGTGCAATTTTATCTCCCAGTGCTGCCAGCTCAGAGTCGGGACTGGAGTCTCCCCGTCTTTGGCATGGCTCTGAAAGGCCCAGCTCTTGGAGTCCTGTGATTAAGGGAGACTCGCAGCTCTCCCGTGTGTAAAACCTGACCTCTGCCCTGCAAGATTGCTAAGAACAGCTTGTCAGCATGGCCAGAGAGACCAGAAAGTGGGTGAAGAGAACCACTAGATGATGAATACTATCACTGCAATCATCATTATTATCACCATAGAAAATGAGGGTTGAAGGGACCTCAGATCTAGTCCAACCCCCTGCTCAAAGCAGGACCAGCACCACCTACATCATCCCAGCCAAGGCTCTGTCTAGCTGGGTCTTAAACCTCCAAGGATGGGGAGTCCACAGGTAGACTTTAATACCCTCCGCAGGAGAAAGCTTTTCCTAATCTCCAACCCAGATTTCCCTTGCTGCAGCTTGAGCCCGTTGCTCCTTGTTGTCATCTGCCCCCACTGAGACCAGCCCAGCTCCGTCCCCTCTGCGCCACCCTTTCGGGAGTTGACCGCTGCTATTAAATCCCCGCTGGGTCTTCTCTTCTCCAGACTAAACCAGCCCACTTCCCTCAGCCTCTCCTCCTGTGCCTGCCCCAGCTCCCCAGCCATTTGTGCTGCCCGGGGCAGGCCTCTCTCCAGCCCCTCCGCATCCTTTCTGTGGGGGGCCCAAACCTGGAGGTGGGGCTGACTAGAGAGGAATAATCACTTCCCTCCAGCTACTGGCAACACTACTCATTACTCGCATTGTTGTTGCCGCCGCTGCCATCATTATTACCATAATTAAACACCCTCGTGATGACTCTTGAGGGACTCCTCTGCCATTCCCACCGCCGAGCCCCCGGCCCCAACGTCGCCGCCGGTCTGAGGCGGGGCCCGGGGACGCCCCGCCCCGCGAGGGGCGGAGCTGCGGCGGGGAGGCGCACAGCCGCAGCTGGGAGTTATTTGGGCCATGTGATGCGCCGGGCTCGGCTCTTGGCGTC
>NW_017728926.1:17834376-17847535 GCF_001723895.1 Crocodylus porosus
GGGCACAGCCCTGCCCTTGCCTATGGGGTGCTTGGGGCAGCCGCGCACCCCCCGTGCGGGCGAGGCGGAGGTGGGGCTGCTGCTGCCCGGCGAGGAGCCGCGGGGCCCATCTTGGATCCCTGCTTTTTTTTTTATCGGCAGCCTCGAGAGACTAGGACCCAAGGAAATGGTTGAGGGGGGCAAAGGTTGTGTGCTGTGGCAGCACCGGGCTTGGAAGACAAACGTGGTTTGGAGGGTGCCCTTGTGCAGGGCACTGGGGGGTTTGTCAGGGGTTTTGGGGTGTAGTGATCTCTGGACCTGCCTGCAAGTGCCTTTGACAGGGGCTCCTTATTCTGTACCAGGCAGGCATCTCCCAGTAGACGGGCTGAAAGCAGCAGGTATTCCACGTCCCGGTGCTCTTTGAAGGGATCGATCCTTTGGTTCCTGCCCATACAATGGTCAGTCAACACCCCTGGATGCCATTGGCACGTCTGCATCTAAACACATGTCCGCTATCAGTGCCCTCTTGCCCATAGCGCTTGCAGGCTCAGATGATATTAAGTGTTTAAATGCCAACCGGCAGCTCTGCAGCGGGGGAAATCCAAGCTGCTGCTTCCTGGCAGTGGTCGAGGTGTAGAAGGGAAGAGGGATCTCTGGCCGTTCTCGCTGTGCCTGATTGCAAGAAGCTGCTTGCTCCCCCGACTGGGTGATGGCCTTGCAGGCTACGGGCAGACTCCAGGGGCTGTCGTGTGTTGTGGGCACTTGGGACTGTAGCATGAGAGCAGGGCTGGCAGGTGGAGGTGGGAGGGAGAGGAGCCCTTGTGAACAGAACCATCTTGGTGTGAAGACTGAGAACGAGACTGAGGGTGGTGGAAGGTAGGTGGCACCTTTAAGAGGAACTTAATATTGGCACAAGGGGGGACCCCGTCAGGACAAAGCTGCCTCTAAACACTGGCCTGCTCCCTCGGCTCAGACACGCCTTGGATTGTCTGCCTGCATCCAGATGACTGATGCCTCGAGCTGTAATCCTCCCTCTCCTGTTACCCCATTGCTTTGCTTTGCTGTTGCAGTCAGAGGTAATAGTGAAATTTTTACTCGCAGCTTTCCTCTGGAGGGCATTGTGCTGTTGCAGTACATCGGCCCAGCAGGCTTTTCTTTTGTTGCGTAGTCTCCTTTCCTCCTTAGCGGTTATTTAAGTACGCTCTAACGTGATTGGGGTTTCTTTGTAAACTCACTGGACACTTCTGAGTTGTGCCGGGAACTCATTTGCTGCGGTGTGCTGACATTGCGTGGAGTCGGGTGACTTCGGATGCAGGCGCCCACAGCTAGTCTTATTTTCTGTGGCCTGCACACGCGCACCCGCCTCTAGAAAAAGAGTAAGCGGTGCCTTTTTCAAAAGGGACTGGTCACGGATCAACCAAGGCTTTCGCTTTGCACTTAGAGGGGCTAAGCCAATTAGTGCACTGAATCTCCTGAAATCTTACAGAGTGATAAGCAACTTGTTGCCTGCTGGGAAGCTAACCAGTGTTATATAATCTGCTGAATTTTCCATGTAAGCTGAGGATCCTTGGGTTAGTTTCAGGATGTTTTTATGTTTGCATTTCAGAGCTTAATGCTGGAGTCCAAGTAGCACGCCAGGGGTATCTGCATTTCAAGAGGGTTAGACTTGCAGTCCAGAGGGATGGACTTGTTCAGCACCTCCCCATAACCATTTGTGGGAAAGGAACCAAAACCACGTGTTCAAGTTTATTGTAGCTTTATAGCTGCCAAGCCTTCATTTTGAAAGAATCATAGTTTTGTCTCCGGGGGGGCGGGTTTCCTTGGCCTGTGCTGTAACACCACAGTGTGTTGTGGGTCGTCTCACACTTCTCTAAGGGTTTCCCGAGTGCAGTGAAGCGTGGCAGTGGAGAACAGTGTCCCTGTTGTCTCCTTGTGGAGATATGAGCTACTTGTGGGGAGGTCTGGCTTGGTCTTGTAAACTTAGCCGGTGATGCCTGTGATGCTGTTAAATCACTTTTGCAGGAGGTACCAAAGCTATTAGTGTTACTACTAACAGCTTCTCGTCGCGTGTAGTGGCGGTGTGAGTGGGTACTGCAAGGCCTAGATGAGCACATGCAGTAGGCTGGTAGGATGAGCCACCTGCTCGGTGCCTGTCTACAGCCTTTAGCATCAGAAGCTCTTATTCCGAGGATGGTGAGAAGTTGACAAAGATGTTCAGAAGTGGTTGCCTTGAAATGCTGAGCTAGGCTATAAAATAGCCTTGCCCATTTGCTGGAATAAAAGCAGCACGCACTTCATTCCCATCCTTGCCAGAAACTAACTGAGGCTGTACCAACATGGTAGTGCAAAGGTGTAGCTACAGCAGCATGGAGCTTAGCATGGGTTGACTGTCTGGGTATCTACCCAGGATGCTAGGCTGACTTTTGTTTCTTTTCCATACCCCTGCAGCTTCTGCAGTTGTGACTACGCTGCTGTTTGTACCCAAGTTAGCCAGTTTGACCTAGCTTACGACAGTGTGTCCGTCTGAGTTGCATTCGCACCTTGGGATTGCAGTGTAGATATTTCCTGACTCAGTTCAGCATCAGCAAGAGTTCAAGCAGAGGAAGAAATCTGGGCTGGTGCGTCAGTGAAACTATTCCAGTGCAACTGCCCCAGCAAGGCATCAGGTATGTTGTGCTGATGCAGTGTGTCGACAGCAGGGGGTTGCATTGGGTAATTCACAGAATCGTAGTAAGGCTGTAGGCTGGCTTGCACTGGTATTATAGTGAGACAGTAGCATGGCTCGAGTGAAGAAAGATGTGCCTGAATTTGTGATATTGGCTCAGTGCAAACAGCCCTCAGACAGATCTAGTCCCCACTCTCTCCAGCAACACCTTATGCTCAACCCCCCTCTCTGGGTCTGAAACCTTGAAATAGGACAAGGCTGCTGCTGTCCAGTCAGCAGCTGGTGCCCTCCTAGAGCGAACTTCATGCTTGGGTCACTCCGTTGCAGCTCCTGTGCATTAACTGCGCTGCCAGAAATGTGCGGATGTGCCCATGCTCCAGCAGCTTGTCGGCGGCAGCTACTCTGCTGGCGTTAGAGGCAGTTTCGGACCCAGGTCATGTGCACGGGTTCACGCTCCTAGGTTCTGCTGGGAGGGCTCTGAGCGTGTCTACACTGAAAGCCTGTCTCTGGCAGCAACCCCCATCCCCCTCTGAGTTTTGCATCCTCACTCAAGTGCAAGGTGGCTTCTGGCACTGTCCAGCACGAGGCTGCTGTAGACCCTTGCACGCCCGCTTCTGGCAGCCGCATTGGGGCTCTGCCAGCATAGTGGCTGCAGTGGCGCCCCCAGATGTTTGTGGGTGTGCAGATGCTCTGGTGTCTTGGCAGGCATCACTGTTGTCTGCATCCAGAATTGCTATTAGAGATGTAGCTTAAGACCAGGGTCCAAGGCTGACTGAAATGGATGGCTTTGCTCCTTATACTGACAGATGAATAATGGGACATGCAAGTCCTACCCAGGCAGGGCCCTGTCGGGTGCTGATGCGGGACATGGGTTAGACGCCAGCTGGTTGCTGCTTCCCAAAGAAGTTGCATAATGCCCATGGGATATTAAATGAGTAAGTGTCTGTCTGCGCACTAGGTTCCTAAATCCTGGCCTGTGAAGTTCTTGTTAGTGGTCTTTGGAGAGCTGCCTGGTGTCAAGGTGCTGACTCATTTCCAGCTACTGCATTGTCTTAAGCAGCAAAATGCTTCCCTAGTGTTATTGCTCCATGTGAACAATGTCCGTAGCTGCCACAGCTAGCATGTGGGGGGCCAGTAGAGTATCCAGTAGATGGTATCCTTAAGTGCAGTCCACACTATAGGAGAGGTTCAGGAACCCATGCTAGGACATGGGGAGTGGGGGGAATCGAGGCAAACTCTTGTAACGTGACTTTAGCTTGAAACAAGCTAGCCTGTTCCATTAATGTCTTAGAAAGCTTTGCTCTGTCAAACCATGTCTTGGAACTGGTATTGTGGGTGCATGGGATCTTGCAATCTACATTCAGTAAGCTTTGTATTGATAAGATCCACTGATAAAGCTAAATGCCTTGAGATGCTGGTAGCTATGTGGGTTTCAAGATGTTTTGAAGGGGAAATCGTGCTGAGCTGTCAAACTAATACTCATCCATTACACTTAAACCAGAACAGGAAGTCTTGAAACCCTTTTTTTTTTTTTTTTCCCGGTTAAAAGCTGAGACTGAATGAGTGCTACTGTGCTGGGATACAAAACCACAAGCTTTTCTAATGTTCAGCTGAGTCAAAATCTCTGGTGCATCCCCAGGGTGGCATTGGGATGGCATCTAAGATCCCTGGTTCACTTGGCAGCTTGCAGGTGTTACCTAATTTCTCTGTTTGCAAATGAATGTGCAAACCACACAAATCTGAGCATTGAATAATGTAGTTAAAAGTGAGAGTGCTGCAAAATGAACTCAAGCAGGGCACACTACTATTCCTTGGTATAGATGGTCCTTAGTCAGAAAACTGAGCTAGCATTGTTCACTAACTTCTTGTCCTATAGCTCATTGGGTTCAGGTGCCTTCCCCCAACTTCAAGGCCCTGCACAGTCCATACTGCAATATCTACATTCCCTTCCGTTTCTCTTGGATGCCTTCACTGTAAAACCTCTTCCCATTTCTCCCTTTATATCAGAGTAGTTCTCTTGATGCTAAAAGCTAGGGGAGACAAGGCACAGCACTTCTTAAATTGATGACGTAGTCCATAAAGACCCTTCCCCTTCCCGTCAGTTTGCCTTGGTGCAACAACACGATCTTGCAAGCGGTGAAGATGGTACCATTCCTCTTCTGCTTTCAGGTGAACTCCTTCATGCTGCCCACTTAAGTTTGAGGGTTTCCCCTCTTGGAGGGGGTTGTAGGTTGGAGTGGGAAGCAGTCTTGCTTCACACTTGGTAGATGGCGGTGTGCGCTAGTATAAATTAATAGTAATTCTTAAGTTTTTCCCTTCTCAGTATTGTTAACAGAATTTGGTTGCCGGGGAGATGCATAGCAAGCTTGCTACTAGCTGCTTTTTAAATGAAACGGAGCAAGCGCATGTTGTGCTGCTGGCAGGTGGACTTCACTAAAGTCAGACTCTAGTACAGGGGTGGACAAAATGTGGCCCAGGGGACAGATGTGGCCCGCCCGGCCATTCTATCTAGCCCGTGGGGCCCCTAAAAAATTTTGAAAATTAACTTTTACCTGCCTGGGCTGCCTGTCATGTGGCCCTTGACAGCTTGCTGAAACTCAGTAAGCAGCCCTCTTCCCAAAATAATTTCCCGCCCCTGCTCTAGTAGCTATTTGGGCAAGGTGGAGCTGAGTGGCAAGTGCCACTGTTTAGGTGCAGATGTTGGGGACTATCCAGTAAACAGATGTTCCTTTATTACAAGTGCTAGGAAAATTTTGCTGTGTCCAATGTGATACAGAGAAGGAAACCAGAATACATGGCTGCCTATAAGCATGCTTGGGGGTGGGCCGTTTTAATTGGAGCAGTTCCCAGACAGCTGCTCTAATAAAAAAAGGCTCGCTGGCACGTGTGTTAACCCCCCACGCATTTCAAAATGGCCATGAGTGCTTTATCTACAGCTCAGTCGATGAGGTTTAGCTAAAGTGCCCCCATGGCCATTTTGAAATGTGCAGGGCTTTAACACATGTCAGGGAGAAGCAATGCCGGAGCGCTCTAATTAGAATGTGGAGCGGACTCAATTAATCGGATCTGTTCTAATTGGAATAGGAATGAGCACATCGATAGGCAACCCATGCTTCTAACCATTGTGCCTTGAATCCAGGGTTTTTCTTCACATGTGGTGTTCCTCTTGTCCAGGCCTATCGATTTCTGTGCTCAGTACTGGGTACTTCACTGCTTCCAGTCTGCATCAACCTACCTGCCACGGTTTTGGTGAACTCCAGACTTGCTACAAGGCACTGATGGGCTTTAAATCGCCCTGCTGCGCTGCTTAGGTATGAACCAACTTGCTCCACCAAAGTGACTGCAAATCGGGATGTTCTCTGTCCCTGTACATTTATTGAAAACGATGATTTTTCTTGGCTGTTTTGTGCTGTGCAGTGCAATAATCGTGGTTACTGTCCAAATCCTTATTGTTGAAGGAGGCTCAGATTGGCTTCTGGGTTCGGTCTTCTGTGCATAGGTTCCCTCCTTGGCTTGCTTCTGTGGCGATGTGGCTGTGAATGGGGTTAGGAGGTATTCCTGCGACTCGGCAGCTCTCCTGGTGTAGTTTTTGATCAGAGGTGTGATACTTTGATAAGCAAAACCATATCAATGCAATCCCCAGTGCGGGCACACTTCCACTGGTGTAAAATTGCCTTTAAGGTGGAGTTTATTCCAGTATGAGAAATGGGAAAGGGCACATGACTCTAGTGTGAGGCATAAGGTAATTGTAGACTGGTGGACTGGTGTCCATACCATGTGTGGCTCTGTCGTGGCTGGTGTTGGGAAAGCAGTGCAGCCTCATAATATGGACAAGGTGGTGGATAATTTGGACGGAAAGTAGGGAGTTTTGAGAAAGCCGTTATTCACTTTTTTGGTAAGCGCGCCATGGGGTTCTGTTCTCTGGGTATTGCAGCCCAACCCAATTAATTGTTTAGGCACCCAAGTAGCACATGTGAGAGAGCTATTGTTTTTGCCATTGATATGATAAAGATTTTTGGGAGTTGCTTTCAGCAGAGCCCTCGCGTTTGACTTTGAGACAAGGTTGAGCTACTTGATAACTTACAATCATCATTTATTTATGGGGTAGCATAAATCGTGAAACCTGCTGGCCACTTTCAGCCTATCTAGGGGTATCATCATTTTTTTTTTTTTTTCTTTTTCTTTCCTTCTACTCTTTCCTCCCGGATGGATTCTCTGGCTTGGGATTCATTCCTGGTTTAAGTGCAATTTAGATCTTAATTTGAAATAGTCACCAAGGCACAGGGGCTGTGATTGCTGCAGAGATATCTATCTTGGTGTCTTTTTTGCAGGAAGCAAAGCTTAAGCAGCAAACAGACTGCTGGGGAAGCAACACACCCCTGGTGACAAATGACTACGCATTGTTTGTTTGCAACATGATTTTTTGGAACTGGACCCTGACTGGGGAGTGATACTTGAATTTTGCCTGTCCCACCTTTGACTTGCTGGGTGTGTGTAAAGCGTGGTCCGAGTGAGAGCTGCTTGCGTTCCTTAGGCTCTCGGGCAGGTTTTTGATTCTGCTGGATGTCTGTCTGTTAGCCTTATCGGGTTCAGCAGCCACTGTGTGGGCTGCTATGGATGCCCTGTCTCCTTAATGGATGCTGCTGCCTTCAACAGCTCACTTAACACTTATCGGCTATAAATAGAGTGACTTGAGGTGATGGTGGGGTCAGGGAGCCATCTATCATGCCAGGAAAAATGCGATAAATGCAATTCTTTTTTTTTAAAGCAACCGTTGGGGAGAGGGAGGCACCTCCTTTTAAGTCTGCTGCTGGGCCCTGTCTAAGGAAATCCCTTTGGCTTGGTTCAGCTTCTTAGACTGGTGGAAACCCCTGTAGAAACATTAAGACCATTATGGATGTATTTTAGCTACCCTGAAGCCAAAATAAGTGTGTTCACATAGGGGTTTGGAGGAATTGAACAGTCGTTTTGGAGTTGAACTGTGTAGCCAAGGTATGAGCTCTAGTGAGAGACTCTGCTAGCAGTTACTTTGCTCCTGGACCCAGTCCTGGTGACAGACCAACCTCCAGGCCTTGCTGCGTCTTTAGTGTCTGGTGCTACAGCAGCATGCATCAGCCCTCCAGTTCACGTGGATGTGGGCGCCTGCTGGGTGAATGGCTTGTTGTCTGCTCTTGGCTGAAACTTGGACATCAGCTCTAGGGGCGGGGGCCAGTGAAGAGGATTATAATAGGTGTTGGCCAGCTACCAACCTGTACTTGGCTGTCACTGGTCTGCAGGACAGCTCTGCCAATTTTTGCATTTAAACCTTCCATGTTATTAAATGATTAGTTGGAGCAAATGGCAAAAAAATCTGTAGCTATTTTGTGGGGAGGGGAGAATGAGAGCCTCAACAACAGGCTATCTGTATGTCCCCACCTGTCTCATAAATGCAAATGACTATTGTGGGAGGTTGGGAAGTTATCCTGAGTAAGCACTTTGCCTAAGGTTACACCAGAACCTGTGGCAGAGCTGGTATTCGAGGCCAGATCTCCAGTGCAGCATCCCAACCGCAAGACCGCCTTTCCTGTCCCACACACTCCCTCCAGCATCCCCCAGTGAAGGTGGCTTACCGCTCTGAAGCTCAACACCGAGTCATGCCTCGTATTCTTTCTCCCATCCCGTTCTTGCTGAGTCACCGTAATGCTGCATGCCGTTCCCTTCTCTTGCCCCCACCCCCTGTTTCTGGGTGTGTATGCAGCCCATTTGTTCTTGCAAACATTTGTCATCTTGCATGCGTCTGTTCGGCCTAAACATACTTCCTTTCGTTTTGCCATGTCCAGCAAGTACGAACAGATCAAGGCAAATCATGTGACTCTTCAGCTAGTTCAAGTAAGTAATTGTGTTGCCCCTTCCTGCAAATATCTGACCGATATTCCTTGCATCTGGACACTACTCATCTGCTAGCCGCCTTGTTGCCCTGACCTGTGGTTCTGGTAATGCTGTCTTCTGTCAGTAACTGAAAGGGTTTTTGTTTCCTGGCAGTCCAGCTCGGAGAGGTAAGGGAGATCTTGTGGGCGTCTGAAGCGATGACTGTGAGCAAAAGAATGCAGCCTTTCCACTGCACGTGGCTTTGCACCCGGTAAGTCCAGAAGAGCAGAGAAGAGTGAAGTTGCTCAGAGGATATGGGCATGTGACTTGTATTGCCCGGAAGAGCAGTCAAACATCCTAGTAACATCACCGACTTACAGTCCGTGACTACAGGAACGTCACTTGATGTCCAAGCGCTTCTCACTTGGTGAAATGGAGAGGCTTGCCTCGTGGGAGAGGGTGTGAAGAAGGGTGTGTTTTGTAAATGGCTTTAATCAGGAGCCTTGTGGGGCCGGGCGCACAGGGTGGCATGGGTCCTGATCCCTGGCACTCGTGGTTAGGTGCATGCCACTTGCATGGTGCTTGGGGCCGAAAGGATGAGCACCACTGGCTTTGATTCCTTTGCAAAAGGTATGACTACAGGATGAAGGTATAAGCCCTTCTCTGTGCAAGCAGCTTTTCTGCAGTCTGGGAAGTAGGCAGGTATCTGTCACTTGTTAAACTGTTTACTTGATTACATGACTTAAGGAGGAGGTACAGCCAAAAGATTGGCAAGCATGGGGCCTGACTCCCATTCTTACGTTAGCTCTGTGAACTATGCTCCATCTAGGTCTTCGCACTGGATACTATGGAAGGTTTTTCTCCTGGTTTTATGGATGAACGTATTTACTCAGCGCAGCATGCCTCATGCAAGCCAAAAGACCCAAATATGGTAGAGCTATAATACTGTTTGGCAAACAGGCGGTTAGGCTGTAATCTCATTTTGCTGGCCAGGCTGATACGAGGTAGCTAAGCGCACACATTCTGCAAACACCGCTGATCTGATATTGTGACTAAAAGGTATGAGTGCATTTGGCACGGTTCATGGCTGAGCTATGGCTGTGGGAAGCAAAAAAGTTCATTCCCTTTGCTGGAGGTAAAGGAGACAGTGAGGCTGAGATTGAACCAGCCCTTTAGGGCTTAGTTAAAGCACCCCGCTGCCATTTTTCAGCGCGGGGAAGCTGATGCATGTGATGCTAGGGTCTGCTGGAATGAGGTAATTACCACGCTCCAGCAGGCTTGATTAATCAAGTCTTCTCCAACGGGCTGTAATTACAGCATATCGGAGCAGTCTCGCTGCACGTGTATAGGCGCCCTTAGGGACCAGCGCTCTTAGTCGGCTTTGTGGGTGATGGCTGAGCTGGCATCTCTGGTGGTAGCAATTAATTCCCTGCTCTGCCACAGCTATTCCTGTGGTCTTGGCCATGTCTTCAGACCTCTCTGAGCCTTCACTGACTCCCGGTAAAATACCAACCCCTTTTCACATGGGTGCTAAAAACAGCTTTAAGCTTAGGACAGTTGAAAGTTGGGGTGGGGCTGAAGCCGCACAAGGACTTGTGCAATGCCTTTATGTCCCCCTGCCATCTTTTCTTCAGACTTGAATCAAGGTTCTCTTTGAACTAGCTTGGCTGTTTAGGAGGCCTTGCTTTCTCCTGCTTCCAGACTCTGCAACCTCTTTGCCAGTCCACAAGGCTGCAGAAGTCTGCCATGAATGGCAATGAGGTGAGGTCTAAAATTTGGGAACTTGAGCAAAAGTCCCATCCCCAGCTCTTTTCACTTTGTTTGCATCTCCATGTGATGATCTATGCTCCTTGGCTCTCTTGCTAGATATTATCTTAAGACATTGCATTCATCACTTCATATATCTGCCACCATCAAGGTCTTTACTACCTTTAATGCTTTAGTACAGTAGACGGTACATTAGGTCAAACGGACTTTTTCCTCTTCGTCTGATGCTGTTGGTGGCAGACCTTGGCTCTGCACACACTAGCATACTGCTGGAGCTGTGATGCAGGGAGTTGGTCATAGCTGAGGCTCGTCTGCATGGCAGCGACTGGCTTTTGGATAGCTGGTAGTGAAAGGAAGCCGCAAACCGCTGGTGTGGATGAGGCTTTTTGTCTTTATTATCTGCTCTTGCCTGATGATCGGTCTTCATTTGGCAACAGCCCAATCCTCGGCTAACCTTCTTCTGTGACCCTTGCTAATTCATGTACCCATACTGTCTGTGCTTGGATGTGAATCTGCTGGCAATTCTTCTTTGTAACTTTAGACGTGAGAATTCACCTTCAAATAATCCTAATATTTTTGCACCTGGTGCCCAGTGGCTGGAGAAAAAAGCAGGTATAGAAGTACTAACAGTTCCTATGTCTCTGGCTTGACAACAGTAGGGAGAAATAGTCTCACTTGCAGAAGCTTGTCTCTGCTTCCTTTTTTTTTTAAGCTCAGTTTCCTTCGTCCCAATATTAAGTCTCTGAAACATCCATTTCTCTTGCAAGGGATTTACGTGGTCCCAGTTTCCTTCCTGATTAGTAGTGCTTTAATTAGTCTTTTTCCACATGCGTAGCTAGAACCTCTGGTAGCATGGGCACTGAAACTTTAATGTAGCTCTGGTGCAATTTCAAGATGAGCCTGTGTCGTTAATGAACAAGCATGCATAGTCTAGTGCCAGCTGAAATGTGCTGGGAGTACCCTGAGTTTGCTAGTTGTTGATGGACCAGAGGCTCCAGTTTAGATGGCATCATAAATTCAGATGCATCTCGAGGGCGTGGTGCTGAAATGGCTATACTGACGGTTCAGGAAACTGCATAATCCTGTCTGCACCAGCACAGACTTCCTCAACTGACATGGAAGAATTGCTTTTAGGATTACGTGAGAGAACCAGTGCAGTTGTCTCTGCTCAGTTTGGGAGATGGATACTGGGCATGGACTCTGCTCCACTGCACACATGCATGCCCTCCAGATGGGTCGCTGACCGGACTCAGGATGGTGCTAAACATTAGTTGCTAATTACTCACTGGGTCTGGATGCATGGTTTAGAGCTGAAATGCTACATGGCTTCCTACCACCCTTTTGAGCCATGGGGCTACCTGCAAATTGGCCTCCTTTGCTTATGGATTTTAGAGGGGAATGTGACTCGCATAACTGATTTGTCTTGGTAATGGTGGAAAACCTGACTTGCTGGGATGTGGAACAGGTCAGGGGTGTTAGCCAAACCATTGCACGTACTGACTGGTAAAGCAGATGCTCACTCAGTCTCCTGACTGCAGCTTGCCTCGGATCGGTCTTTAGGTCCAAATCTCTCTGGCCAGCTGGTGCTTGTAGTGTTCTGGCAGCAATACTCTGCCCCAGGGAGCTGTGTTTAGTGGGCTGAGCAGAGGGCTGGGAGCCAGGAACAGCTGTGTGCTAATCCTGGCTGTACCACTGACTTGTTGTGTGGCCTTGCTCAAGTCCCTTAATGCATTGCCCTACTTTTTACAGAAGGGGAACTAGTGGTTAAGCTCTCTTTCTGCTTAGCAGGGCTTTTGAGGGTGGCTGCTGCTGCTGCAGTACTTGTTTTAGGCATTCATGTAGGCATACCCATTGCTTCTGGGTATGGCATGAAGCAGCACTACTTATGATGCAAGGACTTGGTTTCCTTGGAAGGGGAAATGAGTCCGTCTGCACCCTGACCTTGGGATGTCTGGAACTGTGTTGGCGCATGCTAGAAACCTTATTTCTGGCTGCTGCCTCGTACCAAGTCAGCAGTGGAAAGGATGATTTCTGGTTAACTGCTTGACTTGCAGGTGGGAAGGAAGAGATAAGCAAGGACTCTTACAAAAGAGGCTTTCTTGGATATCACCTGCTAGGCAGCCCTCCCCTTCCTGTCGTGGGTTACGACTGACTAATATGTCTCAGTTTCTGCAGGAACATTGTCATGAAGCAACAGAAGTTATCCCAGCTTTGCAGAGGGAAACAAGCTGTTTTCAATCAGTGCTGCCTCAATAGTAAACCTCGTTTGAAAGGGAACTGGTGCTAGTGCTCTGAGAACTCCATTATTTGTTTTAAACCAAACGAATCCTGCAGTGAGACTAGCTCTTCATTCCTGAGCAACCTGAGTTTGAATGTTTTTTGGGGTCACAAGTGTATTGGGTTTTAGCCTCTGTCTACAGCAGGGGTAGGCAATATGCAATGAGCAGCCACTTGCAGATGGCCAAGTGGGTAGAAAGTGGCTCGAGGCAGGAGCTGCCTGGATGCAGCTTTCCCCATGCCTGGCTGGACATGTGCCCAGCATGCATCCCCATGGCTGCTACCCGTACCTGTGCTACAGGCTGCCCAGAGTGGCACAGCAGGGGCAGGAAGAGGACCCACTGGAGGTGGGTGGGGGGAAGCAGTACCTGGGCCGCTGCAATTGTACCAGGAACAGCCCTGCCAGGAAGCTATGTGTGTGGGCTGGGATCCTCGGTGGGTTATAAGCCAGAGTACATGGACTGCCCTGGGCAGGAGCAGATGGGGTTTGGTCACATGTGGAGTGCTGCTGGGGCAGCTGCGGGCTGGGTGGTGGGGTGTAGACCACATCTGTACAGCACTGGGTGAGCTCTGCTACATATGCCCCCTGCCTCCCACCTCCCTCCCACCATCCCCAGCTGGCTG
>NW_017728926.1:17847635-17930615 GCF_001723895.1 Crocodylus porosus
TTGAGTTGTTATGCAATTGCTTTTATATACACAAGTGAGGACAAAAATATATATATTTTAATGAGATTAAAATGTTAAAGCACAAGTTTGTTTTTTTTAGTATACGATTTGTTTGTCATCTACAACTTGTTAAAATGTCTCCTGAAACACTTGTGTATGCGACCCTGAACAGCTCACCAAAACTCGTTCAGTGGCCTGGCAGCCAAAATAATTGCCCGCCCCTGGCCTACAGGATGGAGTGTGTCAGTGCAGGCAGCACTTGATGGCCCGCTTTGCTTTAAGATTGTAACTGTGACTGATATGACAAGCCAGATCACACCTGTCTGAGTTGAACCAAGCCTGTTGTGTTAAACACAGGGATACAAAGGAGTGCCTGTTATGGAGGGAAGCTAAACTCAAATGCTCCAGAACTGGTAGCCAGAAAGAATCCAAAGTACTGGGGAGGGCTGTGAGTCTTGCTGTTTGAATTTCACTTCTGGTCTAGCCAGAGAATGTGGCCCACTCCAACATCCCTTTGTCTAAAAAGAGACCATGACTTCAGGGCATGGCCAGAGAGATTTTTTCCCCCGTTGACAATCTTCCTCCGTCTTTCAGTCGCTGAATCTCTCGCAATTACTATTGATCTTTCATAAATAGCACTCCTGTCAGTACATCAAAACCCTCCTTACTACCGTACTTATCCACAGAAATAGCATCTGATACCACCTCACCCCTATGACCTGAAGCCTTATTCTCATTAGAAATCCTGGATCTTGTGGAGTCTCGATATACCTGCTTTTGTGCAACTTCTGCCCCTAGCTTAGATTTCACAAGTCTGTAAGAGGAAGAAAAGCCTTTAGTCTGGGAAGCAGAGGTCTAAGTGATTGGAAACCAGTTCAAATCTGTAACGCAGCAGGGTTAGGGACAGAAGTTTCACGTAAACCAGCTTAAGTGATCGGAAACTGGTTTAAACCTGTAACAGAATGGAAGTTCAGTGTACGTAAACCCGTTTCAAAATGGCTGAAACTGGTTTAAGGTAAACCTGGTTGAATATAGTATCAGACTTAACTGATTTTTGGGTCAAACGTTTCACGAAACTTCTGTCCCAGACCCCTTCCTAGTTCAGGTTTTTTAAATCGCAGTCCCCCAGCATGCTTTCCAGCCATAGGGTGTGCTGTGCTGTCTGATCTAGCAAAGAAGGGTTTGGGTTTTTTTTGGTGGGGGGACTGCCCCTTCCCCCAGGCAAATCCTGGCTGGGGGCTGGGGTCAGCGATGGGAGTTAAACTTTCCTTCCCCTGAGTACAGAACTGCCCTGCCCTGCCCTGCTAAAAATTTACTGCTGGCTGCTACTGTGGACTGCAAACCCCAGAGGCACCTGGAAGCAGAAAGAAGTGATGAGCAACCCTGCAGTGTCCTACTGCTGTGATTCTGGGCTGCAATGCCCAGAGACCTCAGGGGCAGCAGGAAGAGGAAGCAAGCACACAGCCCATGCTGGCTGTATGCCAGAGACCCCTGCTTTTGCATTCCCTGGCTTCTGACCTGAGCCACTGCAGGCATGTGGCTGCATTTTTTGAATCAAAAGTTAATGTCTTTTTAATTCTTTTTCAGTTTAATCTCTCTGCATTTTAGACTAAGCTGCAAAGACTGAATCAATTCAGCCGTGGGCTTTTTTTTGCTGGTCTGTACTTAGGCTAGAAGTTCAGTGCACATAAACCGCTTTCAAAATGGCTCAAACCAGTTTAAGATGAAACCTGGCTGGATATAATTTTCAGACTTTTAAATTCTGGTTAAATCAGTTTATTGAACTTCTGTCCCAGAACTAAACTGGAGGGTACTGGGCTGAACCAGTCTACAGTGAGAATGGGTGGACACCTGGCTTATGGGCCAATCCCAGAGAGGTGTAATCAATGAGATGGCCTCATCCTGGAGGGCCATCTCCAGTGGTGTCCCCCAGGGATCTGTGCTTGGACCCGTGCTCTTTAATGAATTTATTAATGACTTGGATGAGGGGGGTGGAAAGTTCAGTGATTAAGTTTGCAGGTGACGCTATGCTGTGGGGAAACATGAGCACATCGGAGGCTAAGGTAAAGATCCAGGATGACCTCGACAGACTGGTTTTATGGGCAGAACAGAACTGGATGAGGTTCAACAGGGAGAAGTGCAGGGTTCTTCACGTGGGTAGGAAGACCCTTCACTGTAATGACATGATGGGACGCAGTACACTGGCTGGCACAGCATCTGAACAGGACTTGGGGGTCACTGTTGACTGGAAGATGAACATGAGATGACAGTGTGATGAGGCTGCCAGCAGGACAGAGAGAACCGTGGTGTGCATCAGCCGACGTGTTGCCAGTAGATCCAGGGAGGTGCTTCTCCCTCTCTGTTTGGCATTGGTGAGGCCACAGCTGGAGTCCTGCATCCAGGTCTGGGCACCACACTTTGGGAAGGATGCGGACAAGCTTGAGAGGGTACAAAGAACAGCCACCTGTATAATTAGGGGCCTGGAGGATGGGCCCTCTGAGGGGAGACTCTGGGAACTCAGCCTGTTCAGCCTGAGTAAGAGAAGGCAAGCGGTGACTTGATAGCTGCCTGCAAGTACATTAGGGGTGAGCATCAAAATCTAGGGGAGCAACTCTTCAGGAAGACACCTCAAAGGAGGACAAGGACCAATAGGCACAAGCTAATGGAGGGAAAATTTAGGCTGGACATAAGAACAAACTTGTTTTCTGTAAGGGTTACCAGAATCTGGAACACACTCCTAGCAGAGGTGGTGCAGTTGCCATCCTTGGAGTTGTTTCAGAATGAGGCTGCATAAGCCCCTTATTGGCCTCAAACAAGCTCAATAACTTTCTGCCCGTGGCAGGGGACCAGACTTGATGATCTTGCAGGTCTCTTCCAGTCTTTCAATTCTATGATACTGTCCCCTCTAGACTGAAGCTGTCTGCTCCAGTTAAGCAGGGAGGCATAGTCTAACCCCCCCTGGCTTCTTACCTAGGCCACTGCAGGCGTGTGGCTGCTTTTCCAGGATCAAAAGTGAATGTTCACTTGCTTATCAGTTCAATCTCTGCAGCTTAGATTAACCTGTCGATTCAGCCTCAGGCTTTTTAACTGTCTGTACTTAGCCCTAATGGTGTCAAATGCTCGCTGCCTAATGTAAGGAAGCTTTAGGTATATCAGTTGGAGCCATTTTCTCCAGACTCTGGCAGTTGGGTCCTTGCAACCTTCACACCATAATGTGGTCGGCTTGTATGAAAAGTTCAGTGTAACGTTCTGCAGCACAGCAGACAAAGTTCCAGAATTTTTTGGGACACGCAATTAGTTTTGTCCTATTTCCCAGTGAGAAACTAGGTAAAAAAAACATTGCTCAAGTCCGTAAGTCTTATTTATAAAAAAAATAAAAATAAAAAACAAAAGAAAAGTGTTTGCACGGTGCTAGGGGGAGAGAGTGATAAAGACAAGGGAAGTAGATCACGGGAACGAAAGATGAGTTTCCCAAACTCTGGAAGAACAGCGTTGCAGATCTGTCTTGGGTAAACAAGTGCTCTTCCTTGTGTTATTCTGCAGGAACTGGCTTTTAAAAATGAATGCAAACAATCCTTGCGCTGACTAACCACCCAACTTCATTTCTCATGCATGAGCTCAATG
This sequence comes from Crocodylus porosus, assembly GCF_001723895.1. Classification (NCBI taxonomy): domain Eukaryota; kingdom Metazoa; phylum Chordata; order Crocodylia; family Crocodylidae; genus Crocodylus; species Crocodylus porosus. The sequence continues at coordinate 17,851,260 of NW_017728926.1, forward strand.
TAAAAACAAAGGAGTCATCCTTTACTTGTCCTGCTCTCTTTCTGTGGTCCCTGCATGGCTGGGGAGTTAAAAGAGCTTTCATGTAGAGACAAAATCATGTTTGAAACTAACTCCCCCCTGAGCAAGCTATTGTGATTATAAATAATGAGGAAACTAGCTACAAGCTCTTTATTAACGTGGTGAATCAGCCTTTGTCTGAAGGAGCCTTGCGGATATTGTCTTGTAAAGTAAGGACTGTATTTTTCTTGCTGGATGTTTAGTTTTCTTTTCAAGAGGCCTCTGATCTTGCCTAATGCCTTCTGGGCAGGATTTGGATGCTGGCTTCTGTTCAAACTTGTGTAGTGGCAACTGTTCAAAAATGCTTTTCTCCCACCCTAGCCAGGGTGAGCTGCTGTAGGTTACTCAGTGCAACCGCAGAGCTCTGATAACCCTTTGAGAGTGAACTGGAACCTTCTGGCCATCTGGACAGGAGCTCATGGTAAGCCATGTAGTTGGGGGAGGGAGGGATGGATGGATGGATTGATTGATTGATTTTTAATGGACTTGAAGGTATGGAGGACACCACTGGTGACTGGGGTGCTCCTAGGCATGTAAAGGCAGAATCTCTGCACTGAAATGCTTCCAGATGGGCTCTGGCAAATAAAAACAGCTGTGAAGTTGTTAAGCCTGGAGCTCGATACAAAAAACGTCCTAATACGTGGGTTGGAAGGACTGCTTAACGACTTAAAGTGGGATTCTGGCGATTTAGCTTTGCTGGCTGGGGCCAGTTGGCAAAATGCTAAGACCAGGGCAGCAGCCCCTTCTGGAGTGAAAGGCCTTGCAATCCTTGACCTGGTTGCTGATATGTGAGCAGAGGCCAGGACTGATGATCTAACTGCCTTCCCCCTGGTTTGGGTCCTGTAATGCAGTTTGGATTGTGATATGTGGTGATATTTTGTTTCCATGGGCTCTGGATGATGCCATGCTAAATTTGACCTTCTGTTATGTTTATTGCATGAAGTTAGCCTTGTTCTCCGAGGAGACTGATTTGGGCGCTGCCAAAAAACGGGCTCTGTAGTGGGCCCATTCACATGGGGTCTTCTGACTATGCTGAAGGAAGGCCCACCTACCTGGGCCCCACAGCGCAGATGCTCTTTGATTCCTGAAACTGAATCGGGAAGTGCACTTGTAACACTTCCCCCCATTAAATCGTAAATGAAGACCAGACAGTTCTAGGGAATTACCAGTAAACTGCTTTCCCTGTAGGCCTGGTCCTGCAAGTGCTCTTCTGTTGCATCGGTCCCAGTGCGTGGAAGTGAGACGGGCTAGACTTGGGGAGGAGCTGACCTGTACCTCTGTGTGAAACAATGTTTGTCTTATGCATCCTTTTAAGAATTGCTGTGAAGCAAAGTGGTTGCCATGGCATGCCTCCTTGTACGCATCGCTGTCCTGGCATTAGGGTGTTTGGGCTTTGCTTTGAAGCTGTTGGTAAAAAGTGCCGCTGTTGCGGCGGGGGACAACAAGCTAACGTGCCAGTCACCCCAAGCACTGGAAGAAAGTTTCTTGGCTTTCAAAACATGCCGTACTGACAGCTTTTGTACACTCGTGGAATTGTAAATTAAGGGCTGGAAGGGACCACAAAAGATCATTGAGTCCAAACCCATTGCTCTGAGCAGGAATACTGCTGAGATCAAATGATCCCGGCAAGGCGTCCGTCCTGTCTCTTCTTGAAGACTTCCAAGATTGGGGCTGCACCCCCTCCTTGGGAGCCTGTTCCAGATTCTGGTCACCCTTACCGTAAGAGTTGTTTCTTGCAACCTGAAACCATCCTCAAACAGTTTACGGCCATTGCTCCTCGTCCTCCCCTGGGGTGCCCTAGTGAACAACTTTTTCTCCCAGCTCCCAACATTCGCCCTTTTTCATACTTTATAGACCAGGGGTGGGCAGTAATTTCAGGCAGAGGGACACTTCCCGAGTTCTGGCAAGGGGTCAAGGGCTGCATGGGTAGTCCTGCCTCTAACCTCTGACCTTTTGCCACCAGAAGTCCCTCCCCTTGCCCCTGGAAGTACTCCTTTGAGGAAGAGAGACTGCCATCATAAGGGAGGGGGGAAAAAAACCAAATTTAGATGCTAAAAATCAAACGCTCATAATAATATATTTTAATTGAATTTAAAAATATATATTTGTCCTGACTTTGTGTGCATTTGTGCTGTATATGTAGAAGTGATTGCATAATAGCTCAAAATGCAGTCTTTCTTATATGTTGTGTGGGTGTGGGTATGGAAGCCAGGTGGTGCAGAGTGCCAGCAGGCGGGCAGAAAACCGGGGAAGTGGCGGAGGCCGTGGAAGTGAGCGGGCGTGCAGGGCCCAGGGCAGGACAGCAGGAATGCAAGGAGTGGGCTGGTAGGGGTCTGTGGAGCTAGGCTGGGCTGCACCAGCAGGGAGAGAGGGGAGCTGGCCAGGCTCCAAAGACCACCTGCTTTGGGCCCCGCCAGCGCTGGCCCTGGACACTGGTGCAGACCCTGCGCTCCCTGCAGCTCTTGCCTGAATTTCCTGCTTCCGTGCAGGGAGGCACAAACAGTCCCAGGCCAGAAGCCCCTGCTGGGCTTCCAGCTGGGGGGCTGGGTGGGCCCGGCCATTGCGGGAGCCTACTGTGGTTTCCCCTTGGTCCAACTGCTTCTGGCTCTTGTCATCTTTGGCAGGCAGCCAGAGGCAGATATAAACACTAATTTTCTAATTTTTTTTTTTAGGGGCCCCGTGGGCTGGATAGAATGGCCTGGCAGACCAGATCTGGCCCATGGACCATATTTTTGCCTACCCCTGTTAGATGCCCACCAAGTTCCCCCTCAGTCTCCTCTTCCCCAGGCTGAACAGTCCCAGATCCCTCAGTCTTTCCTCATAAGGTTTGTCCTCCAGGGCCTTAATCATTCTTGAGGCCTTTCTCTGGACCCTTTCAAGATCCTCCACCTTTTTTAAGTGTGGCGCCCGGAACTGGACACAGTACTCCAACTGGGGTCTCGCCAAGGCCAGGTAGAGAGGAAGTGTCACGAGCAGAGCTGAGGAAATAATGCATTGGGTAATGCATCCCAGTATGCTGTTATCTCCGACCAGTGTCACACGGGTGGTTCATGTTCATCCTGTGATCAGCCATAATCCCGAGGTCCCTTTCAGCCATCATGCTGGCCAGGACATCTCCTAACTATTCATGTTGCTAGTTACTTCTCCCCAGGTGAAGCAGTCTGCATTTATCCTTATTGACCTGCATCCGGTTCTGCTTTGCCCACCTTTCCAGCTTGTCCAGGTCCACTTGTATCCATATTCTATCCCCTAGCACATAACCGCTTTTCCCCATAATGCAAACTTGGCCAGCATGCTTTCCGCATCCTTATCTAAATCCTTGATAAAGATGTTGACTAGCATGGGGCCAAGAACCGAGTCCTGTGGGACACCACTGGCCATCTCCCACCGAGGTAATACAGACCCATCCACTAACACACTCTAGGTTCGACGCCTTAGCCACCTGATCATGGATTCTGCCAGCCCCAGGTTTTTTGGGGTTTTTTGTGAGAGTATCATGAGAGACCATGTCAAAGGCCGTTTTAAAATCCAAATATATGACCTCAACTGCATCTCCCGTGCCCAAGTGGTTCGTTACTTGATCGTAGAAGGAGATGAGGTTGGTCAGATGCAACCTGCCTGCAATGAAACCATTGTTGGCCATCCTTCAGCATCATGCTTTCTGCCAGCCTCTCACAAATGGACTTCTTGATAATTTTTTTCCAAAATTTTACCCAGTATCAAGGGCCAACTGATTTACCTATAGTTTCCCAGCTCCTCCTTCCTCCCCTTCTTAAATATTGGCACCACACTGGCCTTTTCCCTGTCTTCTGGGACCTCCCCTGAGCACCATGAGTCTTCAACTATCTTTGCCAACGGTCCCGCAATGACTCCAGCCAGTTCCTTCAGCGCTCTTGGGCGTAGTCCATCTGGTCCTGCCGACTTGAAGATGTTCAGCTGCTCCAAGTACTCGACTGTGGGTTCCTTATTTTGGGTTATCATTGCAGTGGGGATAGCATTATGCCCAGATTGTTGGAGTTATCAGCAATCGTAAAATATCTGTCAAAGGAAACCTAATGCCCTGCCTGCTGTCAGATGGACAGTGTGGATCCACCTGGTGCAGCACTGCTGCTTATGTTCTGCTGCCTGTGGGGAGCAGGGCTTGAGCCCCTGGCTAGGAAGCAGCCGCCACAGCAGCAAGGCCAGTGGAGGGGAGGGGAATGGAGGTGGACAGGGCCATTTGTGCTGCTGCGGCAGAGGGAAGGACCAGGGCCCTAACCGTATGCCTAGTTTTGCCTATGCGTTGATCCAGCCCTGTCTGCACAGATGTAGGAAAACTGCTGCTGTCTTGATTTTTTTCTCACTTGATTTTTATCTAAAAGTCAAAGTCTTGCTGTCTCTTTCTCAATTTCAGTATCCTCCTGAACTTTCTTACATGTGGAATTTAATCTTCATCCTAGGACTGTCTGTGCTGAGTGGCAAAGAAGCTCTTCAAATGAACAGTTTTCCTTTCCAGTCTTCATGCAAAATGTGCTACTTGCACTGCCCTTGTCCTAAGTCCCTGTAAGAGACTGCAGAGGGCCCTGAATGTGAATTGTAGTTGTTTTTTTGTTTTTTTTTTAATTTTCTGTCTGTGCTTACAACTGAACTTTTTCCTGCTTTGCCAGTGAAATGTGGAAGTGGACTGCTCCCTGTAGTAGTGCTACTAGTGTATAATTCTTTCCATTTTTAAGACTCCAATAACCCTCGGTATACCCTGGGGATGGCAAAAATATTTTGACTTGTTCTTTTAGTAAACACTCCTGTTTCCATAAGCAGAGCAGCAAGTTTTGCTTGGAGAGCTTCAGGGCAGAAGGTGGCGGTGTGTTTTAAAAGCGGAGTTACCAAACAAGGTAACTCCAAACTAGGTAACTCCGAATGCAGAGTTACCAAACAAGGGCTTTCTCCCTAGCTTGGGAGGGGAATCAGCAGCTGCCTACATACTAGAGCCTAAAACTGCTTCCCCCCCCCCCCATCTTGGGCATATTATCAAGTCAAAAATCTGTGTCCTGAGGAGATCCAAGATGGGGTCTTGACACCATAAATGTACGAAGCCACTACATTATACAAAAGACTTGTAGGCACAACTCCCCCCCGCCCCCCCTTCTTCAAAGGGAGCTCAAGCCAATATAGTCAGTAGCCAACAAAAGCAAGCAATGTTTAAGGCTGAACTTGCTCTGCCTGAGAGAACAGCGGTGGTTTTAAGATCCACCCCTAAAAGTGCATTCAAACTAGTACAAACCTCCTGCATGGGTTGCGTGGTTTGCCTGGCTTCTGGGAGTTGGCTTCAACAGACGGGTAGTCGAGTTGGAATCCGTACGACCGAGCCTGGATGCAGCTGAGAGATTTCTCCGTGTGGGCTGAGAATCAGACCTCAAGTTTTAAACAATGAAGTTGCATTGCTTTAACATGCCCTAACACGTCCTGTTAAAACTTGTCCTGTTAGGTCTCGGTGCTGACGTGTTAAGAGTATTGACGCTGGAGCACAGCTTGGTTGCCTAAAACTGGAGGGGTATGACACAAGCAGACTGAGGGACGTGATAGTGCTTTCCAAAAAAAAAAAAAAAAAAAAGGGATGAATGGTTTGGTTGGTTTAGGCAGGCTTTTAGAAGCTGATGATTAATCTTCCTAACTATGCCTTGACCAGTCAGGCAGATTAAATACTTAGAGTGTGCTGGTGGTGGTACTAGTGTGGTACCGTGGTACTATATTTTAGGGGTGCACTAACAAAGAGTTTCTCGGCTGATATTGATGGCCAGTTTATTGACCGGACATATTGGCCAACACCAATCCAATAACTGGTTTTATAAGAATGCAGTTGGGCAGGGTGGAGAGCAGCTCCCTGCAGGTAAGTCTGTGGAGGAGAAGGGGTGTGGGTTGGGGGCAGAATGAGACCCTGCACAGTGAGGGAGCAGATGGGGCAAGGGAGGGGCTGGGGGTGCTGTCCAACCAGGGTGGTGAATGGGACTTAGGGTCTGTGCGGGGAGTGGGACAGACGTGGGTGCCTCGTCCAGGGGATCAGTGTCTCTGCACTTGAAAATGGGGGTGGGGCTTGTGAACTAAAGCTCAGCAAATGAGTTTTAGTTCAAGTGCAGCCCCCCACCACTTTTAAGTATAGGGGTGCTTTTAACCAGAGCTGAGCAGGGCACTTGGCAACGGGAGGTGCAACTTGTTGCCCTTGCTGCTGCTCTTCAGCCCTCATCTGCCGACACACAGATGGGGGGGGCTGTATACAGTGGTGGGGAGTAGCCCCCCACTCCCGTGCTCCCGGGACAAGCTGCCCATGGCTCTGTCCCACTCCCTGTCTCAGGTCCCATTCACTGCTCTAGCTGTGTAGTGCTCCCAGCCCCTGCCCCACTCCCTCCCACCCTCCCCATGTTATTTTTCAGTTAAAATTATCGGCAAATTTGTGTGAATCAGTTTACCTTGATGGCGCTTGAGGTTTTGCCCCTGCGGGCCAGACGAATGGTGCGGGGCCAGCCCAAAGGCCAGGCTGCCTGATTCTAGCACCTAAGGCCATGGACCCATGGGGAATCCCATCTGGACGACACCGTGCCAGGGTTGAGCACTGCTAGTTTAACTTTTATTTGCATCACCGCTGAGGTACCTAATGCTACTAAGGGTACTCGCTGGCAAACAAGTTACTAGCAGACAAGTCGGGGTGTGAATATCGTAGTGCCTCATTGTGGTAACTGCCCCGTGTATGCTCTCACCCTGCTGCAAGTGGGAGGCAGCTTACTTTGCTTTTCAGAGAGGAATTGGTGGCCCTGCATTTTCCACTGGGTGCAAATGTGTACACGCAGTCATTGTGGAGTAGCTGATGAGTTTACACCCCGGTAACTTGTTTGTTCATGCCATTACTTTGATTGGGTCAGTGATTGTTGGCAGTTCCACTGGAAGTTGAAAAGAACATCCCTGCTGCGTATGTCATACTTATATATAGTGCTTGAAATGCCCTCTGTGCTTGGACACTAGGCAAGGCTAAACAAGTGACATGCAGAGAAACCTACCATGTTTTCTGTCCACCCTTACACATGGAAGAATTTATGGACGATTATTGGTAGAGCTGGTTTGGAGAACAATAGTCTCTGACTGATGAAATGTAGTAAACTGCCTTTTGGAAGAAGAGATTTGTACAGGCCTGTTTTCAAAGAGAAGGCAGAATATTTTTAGTGTGACCAACTCTAAAGCCCAGTAATCTGCACCAAATGTCCTGATAAAAGTGCCTTGGACTTCTGGACAGCTGTGACTTTTAAATCACATTGGCTGAAATCGTGTGCGGCGGCAGCTTTTTTCCTTGATCTGTATAAGCACATAGCAGCTGTTTTACATGCCCATCTGCTGCTTTTAGGAGTAGGTCAAGTATTAACTATGTAGAAACTGTGACCTCTGGCGTGCTTCAGTGCTGTCCATCTTGTGAAGTCTGCTTCTATGGAGATGTCTTTGTGGGGTGGAGAGAGCTGGTATCTTTCTGGTTCAAACAAGCTACCAGATTGCAATTTTTGTACTTCCTATTACAGGTACACTAGAGAGGTGTGTGGGAGGGGAGGAGGAAGGAATCGCTTCTGTAGCACTCTCCCTCGTTAGCTGGGGTTAAACGAGTAAGAATCATTCTGCCCAGTGAAGGAGCGGCTGCGGAGGGTGCGCTTCCAAGGCTCATCATCGAGCACTGGCTCACGTGAGACTCGAGATTACAGGCTGCAATGGACTGAGACGTATAAAACTCTGCCAAACGGCTAAGCCAGACTGGGAGCGCTGGCATCAACCATTGCATTTCTGAGTTGCTGGGTAGCTGCAGGAGAAACCTTTTTGGGCAAACCATTGGTGGCACAAGGAATGGGTAAACCAACTGGCACTTTTGCCTTGTATTATGCTGTGCAACTCCAAGGACAGATGTTCCAAAATAACACGCTCGGCCTTCAGATCAGACTTCGGTCCTGTGGGGCACTGTTCTGTTGTGCCGGCTGCAGTTCAGATTTTTTCACGCCGTCTGTCGCCTTCTCCTGCCTTTTCAACTGGACAACCTAGAGAGTTCAGGGTCAAGCTGTGTAATTTCTGAGATTCTCCTTGTCTTGTCACATTATTCTTGGGTTGTTGCGAGCTAGCCAGCGTGGTTCTCAAAGAGCTGTCAAGCAGCGTGGAGGAACTATTGGCATGTGCTGCAGTCTCCGCTGGGATGGAGATAAATTGGCTACCCCAAGCATGTCCAGAAGTCAGTTGGTGACTCCAGAATGAGGGTGATATGGATACCTGAGAAGGAGACTGAGATGGTACAAGTGTTTTTCCTAGATCTTTTGCTAGAGCAATGTCACTGGGTGGAACATTGGATTTGCCCTGCTGCCAGCTGGTACTGACTGATGGGACGTGATCAAGCTGGAGCCATGGGCTGAGCTTGTGGCAGAACTTGTTAAGGATGTGGTTGTGGGACTGAGGGAAAGGCTTAATTAAGTGCGAGGTAGACCGCAGTTGAGAATCTAGTTGAAGGCCATGCTGGGCACTGACACTGGGCTTGCGCAGGCTGTCCGTGCATTGGCCAGTATTATATTGAAGTATGTACCTCTTTCCAAAAAGGACAGGGGAAAGCCAGAGGAGAACTTTATTCAAAAAACTAGTGGGAAGACTTGAAGTGTACTCTGTACTGCTGTTTGCCAGGACAGCGCTCTTTTGGGAAGGTGCAGGAGCCAGAAGCACCTGCCAGCTATGTGGGGAGAGAGATAAGCAAAAAGATATGGCTCAAGTGGGCACAGCAGTTACCTGTGTTACTACAGGACCATCTATTTCAGCAACATACTTTGGCTTAAGTTGTAATATCCACAAAGGGCAGGGGCATGACTCCCTTTTAAAAGACCTGTAATAGGGTTCTGTTCCAGGGGTGTCTGTGGTGGTCCTGGAGCCCCCTCAGCCTTTGTCATCTTTGCTCTTTTTTGCTGTCTCTGGGCAATCCCCCTTTCTCCTTGTCTGCCATACCTTGATGTTACGACTTCAGAAAATGGAAAGCTGCCCTAGGGCTTCACTTGAAATCGCGTTTTACTATGCAGATATTGCCGTTCACCGCCTTAAGGGCTAATTACGTGGGCTCCATCCTCCCCAGTGCCCACGCTCATGCCTCGCAGATGTCACATACTGATCAAATCATAACTGCTGCTATAGGCTACAGGCTCCTGGCTGTTTGTCTTTATACCAGTCCTGCTCTGGGCTATGGACACTCTGGCTCCCTCAGTCTCTGGTTTGTGGCCCTACTGACTTTGGTCTTTCCTTTTAGACCCTGGTCTCACTCTTAAGCCAGTTGAGACCCATGGGCTCTCCAACCCTGCCAGTCTGCAGCTGGGGCCCTTCTTGGCCTTTCGCCATTCCTGAGCCCTGGCCCTGCTCCTAGGCCAGTAGGACCTCTGGGTACTCTAGGCCCAGCTGTTCCCTGGGACTTCCCTTAAGTTCCTTCCACAAACCACCAGACTGGTTTCCCATCTCTCAGGCTGCTGCTATCTGTTCTGCCAGCCCTAAGGCTGCATTCCTACAGGCACATTCAGCATGGGTTGGAGTTGCATCCTCAGCAGCCTGCTCGGGTGCTCCTCCCTGGCAGCTTCCAGGATGACTCCCTGCTCCAGCTTTGGCCCTGGGCTTTTATCCTTCCTAAGCCCTGCCCTTTCCTGGTCAGGTGACAACCCCCGCTGCGCCCCACCCCCCCCCCGCCACCTGAGCTCTCAATTCATGGTCTTCCCCTTTTAAAGTGACGGGTGTGTTTTAAATGCTGTGTTTTAGTACCTCTTCTGGAAATGTCTGTAGCTTTTGAATTTGGTAACTTGCTGCCCCCTTGTTGCTTTGGAGCAGAGGGCTTTAATGAAATGGTGAGCTAGAAAAATGACTTTTGGGCTGAGGAAAGAGTTATGCTTCATGTTGTCAGAACCCAGCCAGAGGTCCCCCAGATCGTATTACTGTGCCACGGGAGAATTGACCCACTGTTGCTCCTTATCCAAACACATGCAGGACAGCTGCTCACCTCCATTAAGGACTCTTCCCATGGGCCTGTGCATTCCTCTCTGCAGAAGCCAGTAAAAGTCTATGATCTTGATACAGGGTTATGCTGAAGCCTGAGGCATGGTGACTGTCATTGGGTATCATGTGGGTATGAGACCTTGATCTGGAATTGAACAGGACAGTACCTGGCTGCATGCCACTGCTAAATGGGGAAGTGACATCCTGTCAGGATGAAACTAAAATGGTAGGAGACGCAGAGCTTTGCCGGCTACCCGGATCAGCCCGTCTGTTGAACTATGTGCGTTGTCGGCGAGCAGGGTTTGCCAAATGGACAAGAGTTTGTTTATGGGCAGGATGTCACCTTGCCTCACTTGTAGCATATAAACTCCATCCTGAACCTCTAAGTCTGCTTTTCAAATGGATTGAACAAACATTCAAATGTTAGATTTACACCCCTCCTCCCCCTCCATAAGAAAGCACACGAATGCCAGATGTGTAATGCAAAATGGCTGCAGGTTAACACACGAAAGTTGACACATGATTGTTGGATTGCCGGAGACGGGACTTTTAGGACTAGAAGGAATTACCTGGATCCCGTATTTCTAAATGCAAACAAGTCCTTGGGCCATGATATTTGATTAGCCAGGTAACTCTAGGGAAAACTGCTTAGCTCACTTCCTATGTCCGTGAGAACATAATCGAACAGTCCCTCATCCCCATTATGGACCGGAGGAATGCACAGTGACTCAGTTCGAGATGCTGCTACACATGTCAGAATCTCATGAGTCAGCCTTGCTAGCTGCTATATACTTCCCCGCGTGGGGAAGGGCAGAGAGGATTGTCTCAGCAAAGTTGGCGAGCGGCGGGTAAGAGTACCGGCAGAGACTTCTACATGCTGCGGTGTGGCATGTACTGTGAATTCCTGGGAGGACGGGGGCGAGGTCGCAACTGGTCTGTATTCGCTCTCCCAAGAGGAGGAGATATGTGGCAACGGCTAAGAAACTCTAAATGAGTAGAGAGATTACGGCAGGGGTGGGCAGTTATGTCGGGCAGAGGGTCACTTACTGAATTTTGGCAAGCCGTCGAGGGCTGCATGACAGGCAGCCAGGGGTAGATGAATATTTAATTTTCTAAAGTTTTTAGGTGCTCTGTGGACTGCATTTTGCCCACCCCTGGATTATGGGGTAGAAGTTAAGGGCATGAGGCTGTAGATGGTGAGTTTGTCCTCTTCCTGTTAAGTGACAGTCATCTTTGATTTAAGTTTAGTCTACTCCAGGGGCAGGCAGTTATTTTGGGCAGAGAGCCACTTACTGAGTTTTGGCAAACCATTGAGGGCTGCATGATAGGCAGCTGGGGCAGATAAATATTAATTTCCTAAATTTAAGGGCCCCGTGGGCCAGATAGAATGGGCTGCATTTTGTCCACCCCTGATCTTCTGGCTGGTATAGGGGAGGCTGTGTAGATAGGATTTGGATTTAAATTGCTACTGTTGTCTCTTAGGCCTGAATTGCATTTACCCCAGGCTCTTTGGCCTTGGCCCTTTGTTTTATCAACATGCAAAACTTGGATGAGAAGTGTTTAGTGGTGCTTTTTATGCAAGTTAGCTGGCACAGCTGCAGGTAAGGGTAGGAGCCCAGACTGTTTTTACTTGGACTAGTAACCTACTCACGTAACAGTAAAAACCCAGTTAAGCAAAGAGACTTCTCCACCGCCTGCTCACAACTTTGTTGTGTCGAAAAGCACGCACGAGTTCTGCTGTTTGTGTGCAAAGAAGGTATTGTTGCTTCGCTTCCTGCAGTGTGAAGGACCACTAGGTATGTTCTTAAAAGCCCTTTTGAATGATCTTAGTACTAATGAGACCCTAGTTACTCTAGGTTATGACTCCGCTGCATGGTTTGGGCTGGGCGTGGGCACCAATCACCCAGGCTCTTTCTGCAATGGAGACACTCTGCTGCTGCTCAAACACAGGGGGTTTTTGTTTTTTTGTTTTTTTTTAAATTTGCCAGGTCATCTTTAGTCTCCTTTTATGCAGTAATATCCAACCAGAGAAAACTGTGTGAACTCTTACTTGCTTACATGAGGCCTTTTGTCCTAAGGATAAATAAGGAAAGGTAAAGATGTTTATATAGTGACTTCTGGCTGTCTTGACACCGTAGGAGATGCTGAGCAACCAGATTTTCAAGTGCAGCTAGTCGGTTGTGGGTGTTCAGTACCTAAACAAAATCAGGCCCTGGGTTTCCCATGCAAAGCTGGGTGTCCAAAAAGCAGTGACAATTTGTGGAAATAGTGTTTTTTGTTTGTTTGTTTTCCGTTTTGGTTAAGATGGGCAATTTCTGGGTTGTAAGGCTGGGAGGGACCTTAGAAGATCATCGGGTCCAGCCCCCTGCACCAAGCAGGAGAAACAGGTGGGAGCACATGACCCCACTTGTCTTGGGAGGATTAAAGATGAGGCACTTTTTTTGATGGAAAGTATTGTAGAAACAATGGGAGGTGGGATGATTTTGGAGAATGTGTGGTATAAAAATGAAGCTGTGGTAGGGCAGCTGTTGCGACTTCAGGCTTCTGATGGGGATGATGGAAGAGAACGGGCTAGCTCTCTTAACCACTAATGTAAGCTTGAGACTCCCCTTCAGTAAGGCAGGATGAGACGTCTTGGGAACGGCAATTTAATAAATTTGTCAGGCAAGAGAGGGAAGTTTACTAACCCTAATGAGCTCCTTTGGTAAAGGCTAAGACCGCTGTTGAGAGGAACGCCGGTGGAATATTGAAATACAGATGGCTTGTTACCAGAACATGGTGCAGGCCCCACGTGAGGATGGGTATTAAATACCAAGCCTGGCTGACTGTGGATCCTTCCTTGGCAATAGAACATGTTGTTCTAACTCTTGGCATCCTGGTCAGGACCTCTGGAAGAGCAAAATGCAGAACTCAAATTTCACCTTGCTCTTAAAGTGCATAAAACATAAGCAGTATCCCAGGGTGACCTTTACAAAAGATCATAGCTTTGCATGGTGATCACTGCTCTCCTGCCAGCTGAAGTCAAGAGCGATGTTCCAGTCTAGTCAGGTCTGTATTATCTTTGTAGGGAATGGGAGGGAAAAGAGGAGGTAAACTGAGCCCTGTCTGTGTTAAGTGTGTGGCTGCACCGTAAAAGGAAGGTGTGATTGTAGTATTTGATCACGTAACTATGCTGGTGTACTCCAAACTATACCTCTGTAGTAGCTTGAAGATTAGCAGTGCGCAGTTCACGCCCATGACTAGAGGGCATACCTATGGTTCCTAGAGCCTTTATTTATTTATTTATTTATTTTAAGGTAGCTAGCACTTGCTCTGAACCTGTTCACATGGGGACAAGTACCTGCCCTTCAAATGGCAGGGTAGCTCCCAGGTTAATTAATCTCTTTAATGAGACCAGATTAGCACACGTTTAAAAGCAGCGTGCCATGTCTCCACCAGATTGATTAAGTACACTAGCACATGTTGGCTAATGCACGCCTGTAAAGTCCTCTCCTTTGCACTCCCTGCCGCCGACCCCTTCCATCCCGCTTTGGATAAGACTGCCGGGATGCAGCTTGCTTGCCTCTTGAGCGCGTGGAGGAGTGGAGCGTAGAAAGAAGCAGCAGAAGGCCCCTCGGGTGACGTGGCTGCTCGGAAAGCTTTTGTTTCGGTGTCATCCTCTGTGTATTGCGGGATCTTGGTCCAGGCATGTTCGGGCCTCCCGGAAAGCAGGCTGTCAACTGAAGTTCTCTCTGTGCCAGGACTGAGCCACTCCCCTCTGAAAAGCTGTCTTATTTGCCCTGGGTGGACAGTGCAAATGGCCAGGCAGGTGACAGTCGGCGATGGCTCTGCAGACTTCTGAAACTAGCTTTCTGTCCACAAGGGTAGTATAAAATCTGGACAATATAATTAATGCCTGTATAAGTGGGATTTATTTCAGGTGAAGGCTTTACTGTCTTTAACATCTCAGTGTGGATTGAACAGAGCAGTTGGGAGTAGGGGATCGAACAAGAGCTTTATTCCTGGAGTGGAGGTTTTCATGTGATTTAAGCCAATATGGCCTTCCTCTTTAACGAGCAGAGACACCTCCATTATCTCTTATGAGACCTATTTGTATATGATGTCTTTAAAAGTGGCTGCTAAAATCAAACCGGATTCTGAGCTCTGGGATTGGGAGAAGAAACTTGAAAAGGCCACTGTTTTTTATCTTGCTGCAAATAGCACGCGTCCTGAATTGATGCAGCCTCTGGCTTTCTTGAAAGCAGTTAGCTGGGAACACGCATCATGCTCTGCTTTGGCCCATGCCACTTTGCAGTTGGGTGGCACATGTGACTGGCACTTGTTAGCCTACCTCTTTCATAAAGGGTCACCCTGGCTGGAAAATCTCTAAATGCTTGCCTTACGCGAGAGTCTCTCAAGTCTGTCTTTCCTTCAGGCAGTTTAAAGGATTAGACTGTTTTTCCCCCTGAGGAAGAGAGTGGTGTTTGGATGATGCCTCAAGTTCTTGCTCTTTCAGCCCAGTTTTTAATCTTGTATAGACCCAAATTCTGAGCTCCAGTTTCTCAGTGTGGATGGATGTAGCATCCAACCGGGAGCCACAGAGGAAAGCTGTCATCAAAGAGTGGGGTCTGCTGAAATCCAAGCAAGTGGGAGCTGTGTTGGTCGTTATATTGATGCAGTTGATCAATATGTCAGTCTCCAGAAGTTGTTTGGAGAATGGTCTGTTGAACTAAAGGTTTCTATTCCAGGTGCCTTGGCTGTAGACTCCTGTGTAATACGGTACCTGTTTAGTCGTGGGCTGTTAAGTGGGCTGTCTCGTTTTTCCCAGGTCACCATAGGACAGGAATGGGCAAAATACAGCCCATGGGCCAGATGTAACCTGCCAAGCCATTCTATCCAGCCCGTGGGGCCCCTAAAAATATATATATTATATATATATATTTTTATAAATATATAAAAAAAATAATATTTTTCTGTCTCTGGCTGCCCGTTGTGCGGCTCTCGATGGCTTGCCAAAGCTCAGTAAGTGGCCGTCCGCCCAAAATAATTGCCCACCCCTGCTAGGAGGTGATTTTTTTTTTTTTTTTAGGCAGTCAGTATTATTTTGCAGATGGGTGATGGTGGAAACCAAGATGCATGTGAAGTGGCTTGTCCCAGGAGCCTCCTGGGAACTCGCTTGCTTGCTGTCTTTTGGACTGCATTGCTTCCCTTTAGAAATATGATGAGCAAAACAAAATGTTTATCCCAGTGGGCCAACGCTTGCTACTTTGCCAGGATGCCAGAGCTAATCCAGAACCAGTCCTATATTGAAAGGCTGAGGTCTAAATGTCAGTACCTTCAGAGTGCAGGAAATGCTAAGGCCTTGTTGCAGTGCAATGAACTGACTGTCCAAACAGAACAGGACTCCAAACTGATAGTTTGGTGTAAATTCCCTTAAGGGAGGAGAGATCCAGTCAGATGCAATCATTGTTTAATTCTACATCCTGGCTAGTAAGACTCTTGGCAACATTCAACTGGTAGTTCTGTATTGGAAGCTATTTCCTGTCTGTTGGAGCAACAGCCGAGAACTGGGATGTGGTGAGAGAAGAAGTGATGAATTCTGCTTGCTGTAACTAGCAGAAATGGATTTTGTGGCATTGTAGTAAATGTGATCTTTGTGAAGCGTGTGCCTTGTTCTGTGCTTGAAGTGAAGTTGGCAATTGTCCTCCAAGGTGCACCTCATTCTAATAAACTTGGTTAAAAAATCTACTTGCTCTAATTGTCTCTACCTTTTTATGGAAAGCCTTCTTTTTCCTTCCTCGTAGAAACTACGTAATGGATATGCGTTCAGTGCACTTTGGATGGGTAAAACAGCTGAGCTTGCTAAGCCCTCAGCTAATGATAGGAAGTTCAGAAGCCTGAACTTAGCACTGATAAGCGTATCTCTCTGCAGTCCCTACACCCAACTTGTATCAAGTTCTGCGAACACAAGACCACTTCTTATGAGTCTTTTTAAGAGGGATTTTCTTTTTACTTAGCAGCCAATCTTTCTTGATTGTTTCCACAAGGTTCTCTTTTAAAAAAGAGTTTTTAATATGTGTTAAACTTAGTTTCCTATTTGGAAACTTTGATGTCGTGGGAGCTTTCCATGGCCCGCTTCAGATGGCTTGGTTCACCAGGAATTGAGTGACTACATAAATATTTATATTAAGCATTTATTTAGAGGGTGTGTTGATTTTATGAAGACCTAAGATGACTATGGTATGTTGGGAGGCGATGTCAACTGTGTGAATTTCTTGTCTTGCCTTTTGAATTTGTGAAAATATTGGCAGAGCTGCTGTATGCCAGATAAGTGAATTGGGTTTGGTTAGCAACTTAATGTAATTTCCCCTGACTCTGACTATTGTTTTGTTCCGTACCTCTGGTGATTTTTTATTTTTTTTGCTTTTTTTTTGCATTGCTAAGGATGATGGAAGAAACTCTGATAGCAGTGTCTGGAGTAGCCACCGCCTAGAGCAGCCAATTTTAATTCTAGGTACTAGGACGCTGTCCTTTCTAAGAGGAAACCCACAATTTAGTCTGCAGAGAGCTCCTAAGGAGGGGGATGTCAAACATGTGTTCTTATGGCTTTTTCCAAACGTTTGGAATGGGGAAAAAGTGCAGGTGTGTTCTGTGAACATCCCAAAATAAGGCCTGAAAAGGTCTTGGGCAATCTGTATTGGGAAATGGTTACTTCCCTTTATTCTACAGGTTGGAAAGAAGTGAAACTGCCTTCCTTACCATCGTATGAAGTGAAGTCTTTTTTGTAAGCTTAATCTTAAATGGTCAGCTCCTAAGAACAAAATCATTAAATAAATAATGGAAAGCGGCCTATGAATAGTATGTGCTATCAGCCTGCCTACATTGCGGGAGAATATCTGGGCAGGTAGGTAAACACAACCTGCAACCTTTGCCTCAATTAGTAGAACATAAGACAACAGAAATTCTGGTCTTGATTTCGTTGCCACATGCTCATGAGTTTGTGCACACACCCTATGAAATAACAAGTGCGTTTCATCTGTACGTAGACTAATGGTGTGAAGAAAATCGACCGTCTAGACTGAGTGGTCTCCAGTTCTTGCAATACTTTGTTCTTGTACTAAATCCTACTGCTGATTCTGGATTCCTAGGAACTCCTTCCTTCCAGAGCGCTCACGTTTTCCACTCTGGAATTCAAGTCACCGGTGCGAGGGGTTTGAGCCCCAGAGAGCACGTCCAAATGGGAGCGACAGACCCCAAGTTCTGGCCAGAACCCCAAACACTTCTGGCTCCCCTGCAGACCAGACTAGTTGCCTACCAAGAAACATTACCACCAAAAAGCAGTCGCGCCAACTTCAAACAGTCTTCCAGCTCCTTCCTCCATTTGACTTCCAGAACGCAGAACAGCTCGTCGGATAGCAGACCTTGTCGGTAATCTGCTTTTGTGCATGTCCATACGTGTGCCACAGATCCCGCTTTGGAAGCAGGGTCAGCTGTGTAACCGCCTGGGGGCGAATGCTGGTATTCTGGAAATGGGGCAAGTGTAGCGGAGCCAACAGTAAACCATGCAATGGAGCAGTAGTGAACCAAAATGTGATTTTTTTTTTTTTTTTTCCTTCCCAGACTATCTTATGCTGTCACTTCAAGGGTAGGCGACTACAGAACATGTTGAAAACAAATAGCTTTGAGTCGGCAATGCAACTTTTAATGCAAGCCTGTGAAGTATTGGACCTTCAGGAGTTGTCTCTTTATCCAACTGTTTGGTAGACTTCCCATCGCGCTCCTACTCACCTTAGCCCTGCGTTTTTTCCTTTTGTGACTGAAGAATTATTTGCCTTGGGACTAGTTTTGCCTGACTGCTGGCGATTATGTAAAAGGTGTGAGGCAATGGAGTTCATATTTGTTGTCCTAAAGTTGTGCTGCTGTTATGTAAACTAGTAATATTGGACATGGCCACATGGTGCTTTCTCTTGGTTACTCTGAGTAATCCAGTGGATCTAGGTGAAGCTTTAGTGTTGGCTGGAAGGAACGTGGGAAGGGGAAAAAAAACTTGCTTGACACACGCACTCTGATCCATTGAAGGCTTATTGTGGGTGGGATCGGTTTTCTCTCTGTTTCTTTTTTTTTCTTTTTCTTTGTTGCCTGTGCTATACTTGCGGCGTGATGGCGCATGCATCTGGACTAAGTTGGATGCTAACAACGATGGAGTGCTGTCACTGTAGACAAGCTTCATACTCGGGTGGATGGTTTCAAGGCAGGGCTGCCCAGAGCTCCCTGTTGCCATAGCTCAACTGGCCTGTGTAAAAAAAGGCAACTTCTAACTATGCTGCAGCTGAAGAAGGTACGGATATTTCTGCGTCTTCAGGGTGTTTTGTACATGCTAAAACAGACTGTGCCTAGTTTATATCGTTGTGCTAATTCTCTCCATGCAGGGCGCTTGGAATGAAAACAATGGCAACGCTAAAAATACCTTTTCAAACCCGAGCCGTGTTGCGCGTTGAGCCCTTTGGAATGGTACGTGATTAAAAGGAATCCAAACTGAGCATTTCTGTAGCCCCACCCGTTTGGAGGCACTTGATGAGCATCAGTAGGAGCCTGCGAGGGTGGGGGCGAGAGCGGTACTATCGCCCAAGGCTGCTGCAGGATGACTGTGCGCAGCTGTAATTCTCACTGAGGCATATGCTGCTGCCACGCTCCTAATGAGGAGTTGTCCCGGTCCAATTGCTTTTAAACACAGGGTCCAGCCACCACCTCTTGTATTTTTGGCTAACAGAAAGGCAGAGATGTTACGAGGTATTTGGCTTGCCATGTTCCACTTCAGGGAGTTTCTGTGTACATTCCTGCATGCTGTCATTGCAACCTGGCTCTTGTGTAATCTCCAGGTCGCTCAGGAATGTCCTTTTGCTCCTCCACAGCTCACGTGCGGCACCATGCAGGGCTGTAAGGCGCCGTGAAGGAACTCTTGTCACCTGGCGGCGATGGTTAAAGCCATGTAGTCAGTTGGCTAATCAGTTTTGGCACCGATTTGTGCCGTGTCTGAATCTTATTTTGGTTCCCACTTGCACATCCCACTCCTAAATGCTTGGTAAACTTTGACAGACATTGTGGCAATGGGGGAGGCATTTGCATATGGAAGTGGGTGGATTGCCAACCTAGTTTCAGTGCTGGCAGCTATGTTTCTAATGGCTAGATGGCATGCCAGTGGCTAGAAAATAAGCATTGGGAGTGTGGTTTCGTTTGCTAGAGACAACTACAGGGAGGGATCTACAGCTATGTGCATGTTTAAATTGTAGCACGTGGCACGAGAACTGGGGGGACACTACACCCAGAAGTAGCTTTTATTTGCAGCTTCCAGTAAGATTCAAAAGGATGGACTAATCTCTTAGCTGAATGGGATACCATGAAAAAGCAAGCGGGAGAATGCAGTTGAGAGCGGGCCCCGGGCTCATGGAGAGAGGTGATTCTGAAACGAGGGTGGCTGTCGGTACCCATGCTTCCCAATTTTGGCCTGCCCCTTTGCGTCGGTCTTGCAGGAACTATCTGTTTTAGTGGTCTGAATCAAGTTTTAGCATCTTGCTTGGTTCCTCAGGCCATTGCTGAGACAGGTTTGTTTGTAATGGCAATCGCCACATTTCTCCTCCCTTCCCCCCACACTTTTTCTTGGCCCAGGTGTGGGGATCCAGTCTAACCCAAGTCAGTTCACTACCGTGCAAAAATCTGGAGTTTGGGGTGGAGGGGAAGCCTGGCTTAGGGCAGTTTGCCCATTGCAGGAGCCCCAAGTAGCACAAACCGAGTTTGGCTTGTTCCAAATACGTTTGCCTAAAGCATGTTCTGCATCTTTCTTTTTGGGGAGTCTGGAGTGGATTCATTGGCGCTTGCACTAAAGCAGTTGCTGCAAGCCAAGGGGTGGTGACTCCTTCCTGCAGTGGAGTGGGACGGGAGCAACCTTTGTGTAACGTCTCCGGGCTGGAGAAAGTCTTCTGAACCAGCACTGCAGCATTGGTTTGGCCACAAATAGAGCTCGGTGGCGTCTCTAAGTGCATTATATAATGTCTCAGCAAACCCATGACGATCTCAAGCTGACTCTTCTCTGAGAACAGACCGTTCTAGGCAGAGGAGAGATGCCAGTGCTTATTATTTTTTTTTTTTTCCCCCTTTCCTAACTGGCTAGGTTGCAAACCTTCCATGCCAAAATCTTCCGGAGGCGTTCTGCCGCAACGTGCAATTCTACTTCCTTTCAGCTAAGGGAGATCCCTAGGAAGCTCCTCTAACCTTGTGGATTGGGAGCTAAAGCAAATCTCTACAGATTCCAGCAAGGAGAGGTGCCTGGCTCCAGTGCAGAGAGCAAGTCCTCATCCGTTGGAACGCGTTCCCTTGCCTAAACGTTTTGGAGGATGGTGGGGGGGGACCTTGGAAAGGCGTCGTTGCTCCTTCCGGCAATGTTGTTGGATTTGGGAAGGGTTTTTCCATGGCTTTTATTCTGTTTTAAGGGCTGTTGTTGTTTCCAGATCAAACTGGAACAGAAAACCTAAGGCTGCAGCCAAGGTTCTGTCGCAGACACCTTTTTATCTTGCGTTCATCTCTTCCAAGCAGATGCTGCTTTCATATTTTGGTTAAAAGGCTAAAATTAACTGCACTTTGCAGGAACAGAAGTATTATTCAAAGCAAATAATAAAACTGCCTTGGTATGACCTAGGTAGCTGTGCATTCCTCCCCCTCTAAAAATAGAGTGACCATATGTCCCCGTTTAGCTTGGACAGTCCCAGATTTCGGAGGCAGGTCCCGGCCGGCTGTTGGGAATTATAATGGGCGTCCCGGAAACGCAGGGGTGCAGCCTGGCTGGGAATTGGAGCCAGGAGTCGAGGCACGCAGCCCTGCTCCCACTGACCTGAGAGGTGGGGGGTGCAATGTCCTGGATTTCTTGGACTTCCAGATGGCCAGCCTGTCTACCAACAATCCTGAGCTTAAAGCAGTTGAACCATGCTTACCCCAATGTTTCAGCTCCCCTCGACCATCTTGCTTGACACTTTCAGTGACTACTCTGCTGCGTGTTTGTGTGAGGAGAGGCTGGTATAGATGTAGCTGGGAGGATGTAAAATGCAGGGTGTAGCCAGCACTGTACAGAATGTCCTTGCACATGATTATAGGCTGTGGTGCAAAACTGGTCCACCATCAGCATCTTGCCACTGGTGGAGCTCAGGGCAGAGCTGCTCCAGCACCACAGCAGCAGGCGGGAGGGGAAGGTGAATCTGAATCTTGAGAACGATTGTGGCAGTGGAGCAGGATTATAGGCCCACGCAACACAATTATTGTCCAGTTTGCTTGCCTTTTAAAGATGTGGACTGGATGTGAAGGTTGGTGTAGAGATAGGGTTGCCAACCCTCCACGATTGGCTTGGAGTCTCCAACAACTAGGTGCAATGTCCAGAAGACTGCTGAGAGTCACCTGGGAATGAAATGGTTAGGCATTCATTAAAATAAATATTAAATGTTCAATCTGATTTTATACAGTAGTCTAGTAGGGTTTAAAATGTAATAGTCATGTGCATTTGCCTTCCTGACAGTCTATGCACCTTAATACAGAACTATTCTATGCAAGGACACGGGCACGTTCACGTGGTGTGTCACGGGCACATTGACGTTCCAGAAACCTCCCGGAATAGGTTCAAACATGAACAGCGTGTGCCCATGGGAGCGCGGCGGTGGTAAGCTGGGAGCTCCTCCAGATGCGAGTGGTGACCACCCACCGGCACTGCCAACCATGTTGGTGGCACCTTTGTGTGGGGGATGCACTGCCACGCTTCGGGGGCGGGGGAGGTGTGCGTGCACCCCCTCTGCATCGCCAGTGGATTCGAACAGAGCTGGCAACCCTATGTAGGGAGCACCCATTCTCTAGCCCTAGCTCTGCTGTTGGTTCATGTTTGACTTGCTCTTCCTCCACTTAGCTTAACACGATCTGCGTAAGGCTGCTTCTGTTACGAGATGTGAAGCTGGCACATTGTGCACTTGGCTTAAGGACGCACTTGAACACTTCTTAAATTTTTTTATTGCGAGTTCCACTGTTGCAGTAACCACTGTGTGAATCCTAGGACAGAAGTTAGGAAATCACTGAGCATACATTTTACTTCAAAACCTGACACCTCCATTCCCCCACTTCTATGACTAGCTCATGGCTCAACAGCCAATGCTCTGATGCTGTTTAGCGACTACTATCCATTACCCTGCTTTCCCTCTCCTGTGACCTCTTGGGTTGACAGGGGTGGCTTGCATGCCACCTTAATTGGCTTTAGTTTGAGGTCTCTGATAGGAAGCTGTTGCTTTCAAATGCGTATAAAAAATATGCTTTTTAACAGTGACTTGAAGTAGCATTTTATTATTAAAATACCCTTTTATGCAATCTCCTAAAACTACAGGGGGAACTGAAGCTCCGATTTCTATTAATATGTGGCATTTAAGTGGGAATAAAATGGATTGTTTATTACACGAAGGTAGCTTTGGTAATCTTGGATCTGGCTGGGGTGGGGGGGGACACTTTTAGTATTAAAACTCCTGCCTTCTGTTCATGTTGAAGGACCACCTCATGCTTTGGGTGAGCTCTCGCGCTTTTGTACATGCAGGACTGTTGACCCGTTTTGTGCCAAGTGTTCCTTTTAAACAACCAAGTGAATAAAAATACCTGCTCTGATGGATTAAAAATCACTTGCCCTATGACTCGTCTGTTAGGGCAGACTACAGAATACGTAATCCCAAAGACAAATGCATAGACGCTGGGAACTGTTACCACATGCCCACATCCAGCTAAACTCAAGACCCAAGCAAATGCTTTTCTCTTAAACATCTGCTCCTGGCCGGTTGCAGCAGGCCTTCTAGATCTCGGGCATCAAAGCTGCGCTCACGGCTCGCGTATGAAATGCGAGGGGAGTTCCCTTGTCCGAGATGGTGCCATGGACTCCAACTCGGGTAGTTTCAAGACGGATCTTAAACCTTGCTCAGAAGTGGCTTTGCTTGTAAATACGTATGCGGAACTGGGAGGCATTTCTTTTCAAGGGGAGGTTGTGTAGCAGTTGAGTTGTCTTGTGTAACTTGTTCATAACCACTCTTGCCCTGAACTCGTTTGGAGACGGAGAGCACAACTGGCTGGGTGGGGATTATTGCTACAGTCTATCATCAACTGTTTGCTGGCAAATGCTGACATCGTACACAGCCAGCCTGTGTTCTGGGATTTTAGCTGCTTATTTCCCAGAAGAAAACCGCTGTAAGTACCTTTTAGCGATTCCCACTCCAGATCACGGAGTTGCTTGCTGTGGGGATGGGAGGTGATGTTGAGACTTGAAATGATCTAGACTGGGTTTGTTTTGAGGGACTTTCCTTCCTTTTTGTCTGGGCATGAACTTCTGAGCTTGGCTGCAAAAAAACTGCATGTTAAATCAGTAATTGCCTCCAGTGCTTCAGCATTGCTAATTGTGATTATTGGTGATGACAGTCCCCTCGCCCGCTAATTGTAATGGGTGATGACAACCCCTCGGCCTCTACACAGTGGGCTCCTTTCTCACCCCTTGCAGTAGGCTCATCTGAAGCTCCTAGGCTGTCGCACCAGCTGCTGGCTCTGGAGTCCTCGTCCCCCATATCTGGGATCTTCTGCCTTGC
Organism: Crocodylus porosus; assembly: GCF_001723895.1. Taxonomy (NCBI): domain Eukaryota; kingdom Metazoa; phylum Chordata; order Crocodylia; family Crocodylidae; genus Crocodylus; species Crocodylus porosus. The sequence goes on from NW_017728926.1 coordinate 17,874,950, forward strand.
TCTCGGGAGCGTTGCTGCTTCCAGCAGCTTCTCTTGTAGGGAATCGGCTTTTGAAGAGTTCCTGTGATGCTGCGTGTAGCATTGGGATAAGGGCAGTGCTGAGCTTTTTAAATAGCCTTCAATGGCAGCTCCCTCTACTTTTTTCCCATGTTTGCATAGGGCGGGGGTGGGCAAAATGTGGCCCGCCAGGCTATTCTGTCCGGCCCGTGGGGCTCCTAAAAAATTTAATATTTATCTGCCCCTGGCTGCCTTTCGTGCGGCCCTGGATGGCTTGCCAAAACTCAGTAAGCGGCCCTCCGCCCAAAATAATTGTCCGCCCCGGCATAGGGAGAAAAGAGCAAGAAGACTCTGAAGCTGTGCGCCTTTCTCCAGAAGTGGCTTGAGAACATCTGGATGCCTTACAGTTAGCAGGCTAGTCTTCTAAGGAAAATGAGGCTTGAATAGTCTTTGGACCCCAATTAAAAGGGGGCAAGGCCCTAAGTGTAGTCCTCATGTTACAAACCCCCACTCCTGGTTGGCCCTCCTTTCTCAGGATTGTAGTGGCTGCTGCTTTGGTGGGAGAAGCTTAACTCCTAAGTTCTCCATGTGGTCTTATTTTCACACTGCCGCTGCAACAACGTGAGGAGCGAAAGGAGATGCTGGGATTGCAGGCAGCCAGCCGATTTTTTTTTTTTTTTATACGTGATGGGACGAAGGGTTCTCCCCCTATCCCAGTAACCTTGACCGCTGAGCAGAATAACCGTACTCTCCTGGTGCCTCTTTGCAGGCTTGTGTGCTCCAGACTGAACCCTCCTGTCATGTCAAATACGTCACTTTTAATAAGCAGAGGCTGTTCTCATCTTGATACTAATGGTGCTCTGCATGAGTCCTGCGGGGCTGAAATTAGTGGCGTGCTCCCAACCTTGCTGTCCGTTATCTCTTTCCCTGAAACCCTTTATCCGTATAAACCTTTAATCCAGCCCATGGGGGTGGGATCTCCGAAGAGAGTGCTGGTCCTGAACTAAGAGCCGGACTGATACTATGAAAGTAGATTACTCGTTTTGTAAATGGCAAAGACCACCACCTCCAGTTACACTTGGCTCTGTGTTGCCTTGGGTTATATTGGATCAAGCTGTTCATACAAAGCGAGTTTCCTCCTTTTCTTCACTAAGTACAAGGCATCAGGTACTACTTTTTTTTATTTAAATTCAGGCTTGCTTCTCTTTGCACATGGACAAGATCTGAGCTTGCCAAGTGCTGCAAGGGTCCTTCTGCACTTCCCCAGATTTCGGGGGAAATGGAAGAGTTTGGCACTGGATAAATTCTGGTCCCAAGAATTGGTCCAATTTTTTCTTTTGAACCCATGGAAAGGTGCACAAATAGGGTCATGGTTAAGAGGATTCTCAGCGTAACGAAGTAACTGCATTAGCTGTAATGCTATCGGAGCATTGCTTATGCTTGGCTACACGCTGTCATTTGAAATAGTAAGGATCAATGCTTGGGTCCATGCTTGAAGGCTAGGAGGCCCTTGTAATGTCTCTTCAGACTTTTTTGTGCTGTCACTTTGCCTGTGAGCTGGAAGAAGTCATTGCCTCTGGGCTGCTTGGGGAGCTCCCTTTCTTTTGAGGAATGGACAGAGCGGCCTTGCCCGATTCTGGCTGGGAACATCTGATGCTGACAAATGAGTAACGGCAGTTCATGTTGAACATTTTGTTCTTCAGAAGAAATTTCAGCCTCTGGAGTTGGTGTCTAGCTCTTTCTGCAGAACAGGTCCAGCTGGAAATACTGGAGGGACCACCATGCAATGGGACCGAAAGAAATCGGTTTCCTATACCGTTTGCATGCCTCCAGTGCTTCCTGGGGAAATGGGACCCCCAAGGCCCTTGGGTGCCAGAATGCATAGATAAGATTCGCGCTTTCCCTTTTGGAGATCCCGTTTTCAAGATTGCTAACAAAAAGGCTCTAGGAAGTATTGCACTAAATTTCAGCAGCCTCTGCTAGCAGAGTTTGGGTGGGTGGGGTGAAAAAAGCCTTGTATGAAAGACTTGCCCTATTGCTCACCGGCTGTGGGGAGGGGATTTGGGCCATGCCTGGCACCGGCTCTTTCCTTGCCAGCCAAGAGCCTGAACTGGCAAAGTTGGGCAGGCTTTTACTGGAATTGCTTACTTTCTGAAATGGGCAGTGACTAGCGCCTGATGTATTGTGCTCCTCTGCTCTACTCATCTGACGTTTTCGGTCTTCACCCTGCCGGTGGCACGCGACGGAAAAACCTACTGTGCTGGCTAACGTTGGCTCTCACGGTGACAAACTGCTGCCTGTCTGAAGATCCTGGGGTTTGCTACAAGCTGAATTTAAGGAGGCGACTATTCCCTACCACCTCCTGCCCCTTGCTCTTTCCCAGTTTCATAGTGCTGTCTGTGTTGCCCATTCCACTTGCCTCTTGGTCTCCAAATTGCAGTGCGTGATCTCTTCTTGCAGGCTACTAGGAGCTGTCTAAAGGCTTTCAACTGAGAATTTCTGCATCCCATAGTGACGTTCAAGGTGGTGCACACCTTCTTGCTTGGAATCTCGTTAAGCAGCAGCTCATCGCGGGTATAATAAATTGGGAAATTGCATAGGTAGTCAGGAAACAATTAACGTTTGCTTTTAGAGCTGTTCTCTTATTTTCCGCCTGAAAACCAATGGCATGAGAAGAACCCTTCCGCTTCCCTTCTCTTCACCCTCCATCTCCCAATAAATTCATGCACTGGTAGTTTTGATGGGTGGAGGCAAGTGATTGATCTGTGCTCTGCCCTGAATTGAAATGAGACAAGGATTGAATCAATATAATTGCAGTTAACCTAATAGCGTTCAAGCAGAATTTCTTTCTTTGGAATAAAAGTTCTCTATTGGGGCTATTAAAAAAAAAACAAAAACTGACCTTTCTAGTTAAATCTGACTTCAGCTATTTTATATTTGAAAACCGAACTCAGAATCCAGTGTGGACCTGAAGTTCAACTAAACCTTTTTTTTTTTTTTAGATGGGAGTGGGGGGGAACCCCCAACAAATTTTTATTTAAACGACTGTTGGTTGGTGTTCAGATGAAAACAGATCAAAACTAGAACGATCCCTATAATCAATCTCAAGCTTCAAAGTCTGGGAGGAAACGGGTGTGGATCTCATTCTGTGAGTGTCTGTTTACCAAACATGAGCAAAACTGGGTGAACTTTTGAGACTGTGGTGAAGCCAGAAAATGTAAGTGCTAATTGAGCTGTTAAAGAAACCTAAAATTGGAAGGAAAAGAAAATGAAACTCAGCATTCTTAGAGGGAGAACTGAAATAAGGTTTTTTCTTTCTTTTTTTCCTCTCTGAGGTGGCAGTAATATTGACAACATTTGAAGTTTGTGAGTGTGCTATCTTGTGCCTAAAGAGGCTAGCAAAGCAGACTGATCTTCAGTTGCAAGACTAAGCACGCTTTTCATACCCAAGGCCATAAAACGGAGCTAATGCTGCCTAAGGGGTGATGCTTTCGAATTTGGCCATTCAACTCAATCTGATACTTGAATAATGCAACAAGTTCCTCCCTAACGCAGTCTGTCCGTGTCGACCAAAGGCCAGTTAATGATCCATTACGGGTTAGGAAACTGAGATAAGAGGTGAAAGATTCACCAGGATTCGTGCAGCAAAGCTGTAACAGGCCTGGGACTCGAATCCAAGTCTCGAGTTTCCCTTTTAAAAAAATTTTTTAAAAATTGAGTCCCCTGCTCTGCACTGCTTTGCTTTACACCAGCCCCAAGGTGCTGCTTTTGCCTTAGTCCTGCCGGGGAACAGCTTTTGTTCAGAACAGGCCGTATCGGAGCCAGGTTTCAAACGTGCACGGTCCCAGGTTTTTTTTTTCAACCTGAACTTGGAGGGACTGACGTTGTGTGGGAGGTGGCGAGAATTCAGGTTTTGGAGCTCGGTTGCTCCTTGGGCTGTCGGTACAGGCAGCCAACAAAGGGAGCGCATCTTGTATCCCTCAAACGTCGCTTAAAAATTGTTTTTATAGGGGAAACTGGGAAGGGGCAAAAGTGGGGAGAGGAAGCGTCTGCTGTAAGGCGGGGAGTGGAATCTGTCTCCTGCGCTTGGCCAAGGCTCTTGACAATGCCATTTTCTTAAAAAGCTGATGAGCACTGCCAAACATCCACACCACCAGACTTCCCCTCTGGCAGACACGCGGCTGATGTAGAAGCACTTACTGTAGTTATGCTTCAGACACAATAAACCTTTTGAAGGCAACAGGCAGGCTGAGTAATCTAGTGCTCGGCAACTGCTTCAGTTGCAGGGGATTTCTGCTCTTCTGTTTAACGGCACTTGTGACACAGCTAATGCAGTTTAAATGAAAAGAGGAAGGAGGAGGTTGCAGTTTGGCAGCCCTAGTATTGTTGAAATGATCTGAAAACTGCAAAGGCTTTTTGCATCCAAAAGAAGGGGAGCTCTTACTGCCTGCGCTTCGCTGGTTCTGGAGCAGACTTCGTTGCACGTGACTTGAATCCTGTTCCCGACACCAAACCACTTCTGCCTCTTCAGCCTAATCTTGAACCCCTGCAAGCATGCTTGGAAGGGGAGATCCATTTACGGCACTGCACTCCTTGTGTATGCTTGTGGAAAGCTCCTTTGTTTGAAACTAAAAGCAAGGTGCCCCTGGAGGCAAACTGAAAGCCTGTATTAAGGATCTCGTGTTGATTTTCAGCTTTTAACGATGCTGTGCTGTGCTGTGCTAGCTTGGGGGTGGGGAGAGGGAGCAAAGGGGAAGGAAGCAGCCTAATGGAGAACAGTAGCATTGCCCTGAGAGTTTTTTGATTACATGCCCCAGCACCTAAGCTATACGTGCTGCCTAAAAGCAGGGCTTGGGCATGGGTGAAGTGGAAGGGGCCTGTTGTTAAAAAGTGCCCCATTGAACAACAAATGAACCCTCATTACCCAAGGGTTAAGATGAAGGTGCTCCAAAGCAAAACGCCTTCATTAACTTCTGTTAGTATGCATCAGGAGCAGGGCTGACCTAAAGCAGTCCATCCCCATCCCCGGTGCTGCCTTCAGGATGGGAGGGGAAGAAGGCAGGGAAGGGAGGTCTGTTCTGGGGCTTGCCCAGCCTACGCTGGAGGGTGGGGCAGGTGGATTGGAGCCCCTTTTTCCACCCCGCCCCTTCCAGCTTGGGCTGGGCAAACCCCACAACAGACCTCCCTTCCCTACCGTCTTCTCCCATCCTGCACCAGAGCTGGGAGAAGCAGGATGGGGCAAGTGGAAGAGGCTGCAGATACGCAGCCTCTCGCTGGATTGGCTCCGAGGTGGAGCTCGGTCCTCCAGCCAACGGTGCATGTCTGGGTTGGGAGGGTCAGTCTAACTCATGGCACTTTGTGAAGCGCTGCGAGTTAAACTAGGAAGCTGCTCATCTCAGTGCCCTGAGGCTGCTGCCATCCTGATTCCTCTTGGGCTGTTCTGTGTGAGGCTCCTTGTGTGTGTGCTGGGAATCGAGTCAAAACAAGACAAATGAAGTGGTGCTGGCTTCTGAAGCTGGGCTCGTTCTTCAGGCCAGTCTTCTTGAGTGAGCTACATGGCCATCTAGACCTGCTGAAAACTCTGGTGGGCTAATACTTAAGAGCAGGGGTCCGTAAAAGGACCAGAGTGTTTTGCTCGCGGGTTTGTTATTCTGGCTGGCAGTGCTGTAGGAACAGTATTACTGCACTGTTGGACAATTAATGCAACTGGGGCCATAGTGTAAAATGCTGCTTTAGGTTTTTAAGGCAAGAGAAGGAGCCCCTTGGGATGCTGAGCTGCAAGGGGAACCCGCTTCAGGCCGCTAACCATCTTGGAGAACTCTCTTGGTTACCAGTTGCAGTCTGGTTTGATGGGCCTGAAGCCTGGGGAAATGACTTCTTTCTGGCCACTGGCAAGCATGGCTAATGACCTAAGAAACACTAAAGTTCCTTCTTGGCTGCCATGGCAGGCCCAAACCTGCATGTTCGTGTAGCTTGTGGTACAAGATTTGCGTGCTGAGCCTTTAAAGCATCCGTTGACTTGCCACCGCCACTAGAGGGAGGGGAGGGAGCCGCTTTGGTAGGTGCTACTCTGGGACACGACCGTGGATTGCTTCCACCGGTGCAGCTGCCATTAAGCCACAGTGAGTCATTGTTAACCAGTTTCAAGGGGGAAGGAAGGAATTCTTGCTAGACAAATCTTGGTCCTGACAACTGGTTGTGTTGGCCAATCTTGCTGTCTCAGCAGAGTAGAGCTTTTGATATGGGAATGGAAACTCTGGACAATGGAGGAAATGTTCAAGTTTCGTTCCTCGTCTCCCTCCACTGGCTCCTAAACGGATGATCCAGCTAATGTCGCAAGACTAAAGCAGAGGTTCAGCTGGACGTGCCGACTGTATAAATTTACTGTACAGACTATGAATAAGTAAACTGGGAGTTAACTGGGCTGTACTGCTCTTGCAATATGAGAGGAGACTGGTTGGTGAAGGATCCTGGGGATTTCTTTAATACAAATAGCTCCTAAGATAAACATCTGCTATTTTAAATTTATGGCAGCTTAATTGCAGAGGAAATGCCTTTCTAAATGCAGCTTGTTCTGGTCTGGTGCTGCTCCCATGTCCAGTGAAACCTGATGTGGGTGTGCCCCCCCCAATCTAGAGAGAGAAGGTAGCAGGCACCAAATGTTAGCCGGCTCTCAAAACCCAGTTCCAAATCTAACCTTTTTCTGTTCCCTTGCCGCGTGGGAAGTGCAGCGTACAAACAAAGGGGTATGTATTTGTGTAAATGTTTCTCTTAACCATGGAGAGTGAGCCTCCAAGCAGGACTAGCGGAGGGAAGGGAGCTTGATTAGTTTCTGGCTAAAATGTGGCTGCTGGCTGTTGTAGGGACTGGATTTGATGGCCCAGTAGGTCCCTTCCAGGGATCCCGCTTCCCTCCCATTTCAGCCAGGCAGCCTGATCGCTTAGGATCACCAGGGCGAGCGTTCGTGCATCTTAAAACATGTTTCAGGGGTTGACTTAAGAATATATATTAGCTCAATAAACCCCTTTTTCTTGCAGTGGGGATGGGCTGGACCCAGAACAGCAAGACTCTTTCCCCACCCCACCCAGAAGAGTAATCAAACCTGCGGGGCCTGCAGAAGAGCTCGTCTGGGAGCCATCCCTGGCGCTGTGCTCTCCCACTGGCTGCATTCCCAGGCAGGATTGACAAGAGCACACAGTGGCAAACTGTCTGAGAGGATTAGTGGCAGGAAAATTACACGGCTGCTTCTAAGCACCCCTTTATTCAGAGGCACCTGAGGCTTTCCAGGCTAGAGCGAACAGCTGCTCTGGGCTAGACCAGCCGTTTCAACAAATCTAGTAAGAACTGTCAACTCTTCCTTCGTGGCCGGGCATGCCAGCCCGGGGGACTTGGGATGAATGTGAGAGAGCGATTGTTCTCCTGCTGGGCTTACAGGGCTCCCCATCCAGGTACTTGGCAAGGCCGTCTGTTCTGGTTAAATACCAGGGCCAGCTGCATCGTGAGATGCATCAGCTCTCTGTACAGGATGCGCGTTCTTAGCCTGGCCTTGGTCAAGCAGCGACTGTCTGCGGTGCAAGGAGCAGCCGTGTCGAAGAGGGGTCACGGTAAGTCAGGGGTGGGCAAAATGCGGGCCGCATGCAGCCTGCGACGTCGTTCTACCGGGCCCGCGGGCCCCCTAAAAAAAAAAAAAAAAAAAAAAAAAAAAAAAAATGTAGAAAATCATTACTTACCTGCCCCGGCTGCCTGTCGTGTTGCCTTCTGCCCAAAATAATTGCCCCTATGCCAAGTGATGCGGTATTGCTGTGGAATCGCAGTCCTGGGTTAGGCCCGTGGAGTCGAGTATCTGGCATAGGGTCCTGGTTTCTGGGTCATTATAGAACAAAAATCCCCTGCCCCAGATCTGATCCAAGTAAGGGCAGAACCACTGAGGGTAGAAACAGATAAGCTGGGCTTCTGCATGCCTGGGTTCTGCAAAGAACTACGCTTTTTGCATTTAATTCCTGGCTAAAAACGCAAGCAAGGGATGTGCTTGGCCAAAGGGCTGACCACGGGAAGAGGGTAGCCTTGTAAAACCCCGGGAAGGGAGCTGAGGGCCAAGATGGCATTAACAGCAGCTGTCTTGCAACGTGGGTGACAGTGGGGCTGCTCCCTCGTGCTAAAAATCCTTCGGTTGCTACAACTAGTCTTTCCAGTGCTGCTAGTTGGTAGAATATGAGCTTCTGCCTTTGTTTGTCCTGATGAAACTGTTTGGCAGGGCCTATACTTGGGTGATGGCACTTACTCATGGGAGCGGTGCCTCTAAATATTTTTAAAGCCCTTGGCAGTACTAGGCAAGGTGAAGTTGAACAACTTAGGTAGATAAGTTTGGAAAAGCAGCCTCTTGAATAGGGGTGAAGCAGTTGGATAAATCTGTCTGCAGTCCTGTTGCCCTTGCTTGCAAGAAGTACTTGAAGCTATTGATGTCAGTATTGGAAATATCTTTATGGACACAGCAAATCATAGCCATAAGTCTCTTATGAAAGGCTCTGGCACTTTTGGAAAGTGCTGTAGGGTGTCTGTACTGTTAGTCCGGTTTCTCTACAGGAGCCCTAGGGTTTAGGAGGAATTTTTACCAGGACAAACCACTGGTATCTGACTCAGCCTGGGAACCCTCCTCCACGTGACTCTTATTGCACTTCAGGCCAGTATTCAAAGTGCACTACTGATTGCGTTGACTCTGGGGATGTTTATCCCCAAAGGGTTGAAAGTCAAGTCAGAGGTTAAAGGGATCTGGTCTTAAGGCAGAACCAGGACTTCCCGAGTTATAATCCTCAGTGTAACAAAGTACCAAACAATGTGAAATCTTCAGTGTGCTGATACAGGTGTGTCCCATCCGTTCCCCCTTACCCTTTGTTCTAGGGTAAGGCTTTGCTATGTATTTTCTTGTTTGCAGCAGGTAACTCCGCCACCCTAATTCATAACTAAGCACATGACTAGCTTGCCATGCCAAGAGTGTTGCAACTGATGCATACCAGCCTTGGACAAGTTCTTTAAATCCTTTAGCCTCGGTTTTCTCAGCTGTAAAATGCTTACACTGCAGTACAGCAGTGTTGATGAGTAATTTGTGCAAAGTCCTGCGAAACACGATAATTCCACTTAAGTGCTTAATGGTTGCAATAACCTATTGTTCCCTGTCTCTTCCTCTCTTTTTTCTTTCGTTCCATGCTCTTGTCTCCGTCTCCTCAGCCTGGCCTCGGAGAGAGGGAAAGTGTGCTACACTTTCCGTCTAGTGTAACACGATGTACAGGTGCTATCTTAGTGCAGACATATGTGCCAAACCACAGCTTTGCGCCATTTCCTCCAAAAGATTTTATCTGGAGCACAGAGCTATGGCTCTGAAAGTGTACCTCGCCACATATGATGATCATCAGCCTTGTCCCCAGTATAGCCTGTCTGCAACCCTTGCATAAAAACAAGGGATGTCTGCAATCCATCCGTGCTCATTGTTAGCTTCAGCAAGAGCCATGTGCAGATGGCTGGGTTGATTCTTGCTGGCAGTCATCTGAGCATGTGACAGTCGGGCTTGTGGCACCCACGGTGATTCAGACACCACTAAGTGTACCTGGAAACTGAGCTCATCGGACAAGCTCTCTGGAGTTTAAGGGCTGCCTGGGAAATAGTCCCATAAACCACAGCGCTAAATTGTTCAAAATAGCGTTTGATCATTGTTACAGCCAAAATATTCTGGATCGGCAGGATGTTGAAGAGGAGCAAAGGGGAGAGGTGTGGGGAAGGTCAGAGCTGCAGCTGCAGTTTGGGGACATGGGAAGGGTGTCTCTCACTAAATTTCTCAGCGCTTGCAGCAGGTCTGTATCCTGCAGGCACAGGGAGATTTGGTTTCGGACAATCGGCTTGTCAGTCTCTTTGGATCCTGCTGCTACTTACGTTGTCAGCTTAGTTTCTGGTAGGTCCCCTGACTATGACGCACAGTTTGAAATATGCCCTGTCCTTCCTTTCCTTTTGCTTACCTTCATTATTGCTTTTTCCAGAATAAAGAACCTGTAAGTCTGCTACACCAAAATCGCATTCAGATTTGCTTGTTCCCTTAGCCCATGGCTGCGCAGGAATGGACTGGGAGTTGAGTTTTGGTGAAAGATTGTGGTGGGCCTGTCACTGTAACCTGTTTGCCCATTTTCCCTAGCTATCAAACAAATCTCCTGGTATCGCCTGGAGATCCCATCACCCTATACAGAAACGCACCCCCATGGTGCTGGGCACTGTCTTTGCCTTCCAGTAGCAGCAAGGCTGCGTGGACCAGAGAGGGCAGGGGAGCAGACTAAGTGGGGGAGCAGCTTGCCTAAGGTTACATGGCAGGTTGGAGCCACAAACCGAACTCATGAGTCTGTGTACTAAACCCCGCTGCTGCTTCGTGCTGTTGGGGGGGGATAGTACCCCTCAGCTGATTGGAAGAAAAGCCCTGTCAATCTCTAGGAATAGCAATCTGAAGCATCTTAATCAGAATCTGAGCCGAATTAATCCCAGCCTTTTTGTCTGTGGATACACAAATGCTTCTCTCTCCAGGGAGCCAGGGCTAGGTTTCTTGAGGGCAAAGTTTGGTTGGGGTTTGGCTTCCTGGCATTGCACTAGTATCTGCCAATCCATTCCCATCAGAGGAGAAAGGTATCTGCTCATTTTTCTATCAACAGCCCCGCTGTGAAGCAGCTGATGTGAAGGTGAAGTGTATTAAATGTACCATGCCCCATGCACTGTTTTAGCCATACTTGTGTACACGTAACCAAACCCAGGATCTTGTGCCATTGCCAGCATACAGAGCCATCACATGTCAGTGTCTCGTGCTAATCTCAACACTTACGCCCCGGGTGCATATTAAATCATAAATGAGACATCTCAAGGAAGACTGCACTCTTCACTGTTGAGATGCTTACAAAGGGAAGCTGCTAAAACCCTGACGTTCAAGATGCCAGAATCTCCCTCCGAAAGCCCTGGTACTGATTCCTAGTAGAGACAGGATGCCAGACAAGAGGGATGGCTGGTCTGCTTTGGTATGGCAGGATCTATATTAAGAATTACAATGTGTTTCAAACTGAGCTCTGTGCTCAGGAGGGAAGGAACTGGCTATTTTTAAGCGCCTTGAGAAAATGCCTTGTCTGTACATGCTACTTGACTTGCAGTTGGCATTGGCAAGACACCTAGGATTTTTCTTGTACAGAGCTGTAGAGACTCTACTGGCCTGTTTGGCACATCCGCGTAACTTCCTATGATGTGGGAGCATCTGAGATGTGACTTAACTATTCTGAGACCGCTTGCTAACATGGAGAATGTTCAGGATGGGTTCATTGCATCAAGAAGTTGGAGTTGGCTGATCTGCAAAATCATAGTGCAGAACATCTTTGCCAGAAGCAGACAAACCTCTTGACAGCCCTTTTCCCTCTCCTCCCCCCATCATACAAATCTTGTTTTAAAAACAAAAAAACCCAACAAAAAATCAACTTTCATATTTTCCTGCTGTGGGATGCTATGCAGATCTTCTCTAACACTGTTGATAATTAGCAGGCTCTGCAGTTCTCTCTCCTCTTGCCAATGGTGACGCCTTAAGACTTTTGCTGCTTTTGGTCCCAAGCTCTAAAGCCTTGTTGGGTTGGTGGAGAGTAAATGGGTTGAGCGCGTTGTTATGAGGCAGCCCCTTGGCCCTGCCGTAGGAATTAGGCACGGGTGCTACCCTTCCTCATTCAATGCAGTTCTTGGCTCTCCTACTAAATTTTACCATGTGCTTCCTTTTGATAATAAACCACTGCCCTTGGAGCATAGGATGATGTCCTGATGCTTTCATGCTTGATTGGTTTCTTGGCGTACATCATCTGCAAATTTCTGTAGCATCCTGGTTAAACAATCTCCCAGGAAAGGGTTGGGGTTTTTTTAATATATTTGAGTTTAGGAAACCAGTTGACTTCTTTTTTTTTTAAAAACTGTTTTGGGGTCCTAGGAGCATTCTAAAATGATAAAAATTACCTCTCTTCTGTTCCCTTTTTTTGGAAAGATCCCCTTCTGGGTCCTGAAGTGAAGCCCCTTGTTTTAGAGGTAGGATGCACCAGTCACCCAGCATGTAGCTTTTGGGCTCCAGGTGTAGAAGTCCTTAATCTGCACCTCCGTAGAAGAATCTGGCTACTGTATTGGATTAGCAAGTGGGGGGCTGCCAAGTTTGCTTTTGGCAGTACATGTATTCAGTAGCTGATGAAGCGTCTTGTTCTCGCCATCCCCTGCAGATCTGTTGAGCGTGTCCCTTTGTCAGGAGACTCGGTTCAGAAGAAGCATTTTCCTTCCCTCTTTGCAAGACAACATGTGCCATCTTTCTTCTTTTTTTTATTTGCTCCTCTGAGAGAAGCTTAAAGCAGTTTCACTTTCTGCAGAGACAGCAGCAGCCCTCCCAGCAACTGAACTTGCTTCCGCTCCCGGGGTGGGTGCAGCTGGGGGGAAGTTGCCCCTTTGGCAACCCTTGCGGTGTGTTTTAAGCAAGACTGGAAGAGAGATGGTAACCGCTTGCCAAAGGAGGCCGTGCCTGTGCAATGCAGACTGTCTGCTGTCCCCGACGGAGCGACACTGCAGCACTTTGAGAATAGCTCAAACCCGTGCAGCCAGTAGGATCATCTCCTTCTGAACTATTTGACCAGCCCGCTCTTCAGATGCCGGTAAGCATTTGCTTCACAGAGCCTGGCTCTTGGCACAGCATTGGAAGGCTTAGTCTGCAAGAGAGAAGCCTCGCTGAAACTTTGGTTTAATTGCTAGCAGTGGGTAGCGGCTGAGAGCAGATGCTTGCTGCAGGGGGTAGTGTTTCATTGAGGAATTAGGTGGCCTAAGTGCTTCAGTGTTGTCTGATCACCTTCAGGCTGGACTGGAGTGGTGGGTGGGACTAACCGCTGTGCTGGTAACACTGATTTGATTTGATTTCACCTCCAGGAGAGCCTGCAGCCCTGGCCCCTGGGGGCCCCGACTTGTATTGCATGGAGCTGAGTCAGGCCAACGTCAGTGGGGACCAAGAGAGGGTGGGGGTGCTCTCTTTCCAGGCCAAGCTCAATTGATAGCTGCACTGAACTGTATAGGTAGGCAGGACAACTGTGTGACAACAGTGTCTGTGCCCTGAGACGACGTTAATAGCAAAGGACTTGAACCTCTTGGAGTAAAGTAGCATCTGCAGGCCCCAGTTGAGATTTGGAAGGAGGGGAGATGGGGAAGAAGCAACAGCGCATGGTACGATGGGCTATACAAATACAGCAAGTGGTTGCGGAAAAGAGTCTGCGAGCTAAACACTGAGCTTTTAGTGCTTTTTCCAGGACCGTGGAGTCAGCTGGCACAGCTGAGACTTGAGTCCAGGTCTCCTGACTCCCATCCAGTGCCTGCCAGCTGGATCACAACGGGACCCTCCTCTCAAAAGCAGGCAGAGATGACGGAGTTTATTTTCCATCTGCTGTAAAACAAGGTTGGGGAGGAGACCGCAAATTCCTAGAGCCTGTGTTTAATCAGTAAGCCAAGTTGAAAGTATGATGGAGGGCAAACTGATGAAGGCCATGCCAGGACCTTGGAGGATGTCACTGTTCTCTTTTTTGAAAACCAATTCAAGTGGCCGCGTGCAGAATCTCTTTTTCCTTTCCTCCTCTGTATGGGGTCTTTTGGGATCCTCAGCTTCTTGTTAGTAGGGTTCTCATTTAGTCCGTGTTTTGTAAAGCACCTAGTATGCTCCGGTGCTCTGTATATGCTTGGCCTCTTCTTTATAGAAACTCTGTATGAATATTGTGGGAAGAGAACAAGCCAGAGTAAACCGTCTCTTGAACAAATAGCCTTAAAGCAGAACTGATATGGGAACCAGGAAGAGAAGCTTAATGGAGCCTCCCGGGGTGCCGCTTGCTCATGGTTGTGCCAGGCGTCTCCCCTCTGCGGCTCGCTCTGTCCTGATGTGGTTTTGAATGCCACTTGTTAAATCTTAGCTGGCTCAAGCTGCTTTTGTCATTCCCTTCCTACAGTACATGGCACTGAAAAGGGAGAGAGCAGAGATGAAGCCCAGGCAACTGCACTGTTGGGCTCAGTGTACTGAGCTCATCCTAGATGTTTGGAGCAGGGAGGGGTACTTTTCTGTCCCTCATCTCCCTCTGCTGCTTCCGTGTTTTGGAAGTGACGTTTTGTTCCTGGACCTCTTTATGCGTAGCCTCTCTTTCTTTAATGCTTGTTTCGATCTTCTGCGGTTGCACAGCTCGGGGCAGCACGTACTGCAAACTCAGCCGTCGTTGCCAGGGATGGAGCAAAGGTGTGTGACACAGGTGGAGCTTTACAGGCACATCTGAAGACGCCAAGTGCAGCATGCCTCTGCCTTGTGGAGGTGACTTTGTGCTCTGCGGACTTGCATTGTTTCTGGACCAAGTTCTTAAGGTTGGCTTTGACCTGTTTAAATACCTGCCTCAAGCTATACAAAGCTATACTTCTTTTCCTGTGATAGCATAGTAGTATGTACAGCCAGCTAGCTTTAAAAAGAGTAGGGGAGGCATCTTGAGCATGGGTTCCTCGGCTCAGGCTTCTTCTGCAGGTAGTTTGATTTTTACTGCCTAGTACAGTAAAAGCTGTGTTTTTTAACCAACATTTTACTAACTACAATACTCAGTTAACCAGAGTTTCCAATATTCCCCAATACAAATCCTCACTTTAGCAACCAGAATCTCTGCTTAGTCTGTCCAGCATGCGTGTGCGCATCAAGTATTTGCACTACAAGTGTGGCCCTGTCTTCTGTATAACTCTGATAACTGGAATTTTTAGATAACCGGCACCCTGCTCACGCTGGATAACAAAGCTTTTACTGCGCTTGCAGATGGGATCGAGCTGGAAGGAATGAGAGGCTTGAAGCCTGGGGCAGGTGGGGAGGGTGCATTTGAATGTAGGTGACTTGGCTTAACTTGTCTGGAGCAATAATGGATTTTGTTTTTGGAGCTGTGTGATGCATCCTTTAAGATTTGGAGCCCCTGGGAAACTAGTTTTTAAAAAGCAGTTTAAATGCACTGGAGTTCAAGGTGAGGGGTTTTCTGGGGGTTTTTTTGCCTCTGTTAATGAACATTCACATGTTGGAACAGGACTAAACCATTGAGTTAGCTGACATGATGCTGATGGCTAGTTTCTGCTCTGCGTTGTTAGCAGACTCGTTTAGTCAGCTGTATTCAAATATAGTAACTTCAGTATAAGGGGGCCTAGAAGAGCGGGGATGGTGAGTTCGTGAGCAGAGAACTAACACCTTGCTTGATAGTACTTTATATACAAAACAGTGTCGTGACCAGTAGCTTGTGCTCCCTCTTCCAGAACTGCCGTCATCCGGTCCTGAGTTACCTGTAGTGAGGACCAGTGTGGTAATTACTGTCCTAGACAAGTAAATTACCTCTTCGTCAGTATGGAAGTCAGTCTTTGGGGTCTAAAGCTATTTGCAAAGCAGAACTGTATCCTGTTCCATTTGACCCTTGCTGAGCCAGGGGCTGCTAAGCTTTTGTGTTTAAACCTCCAGTTGGCCCTTGGAGAATAATCCTCTCTGTAGCTAATGGGAGTCCCTGCAAACTTTGGCTTTCACTACCTAGCTTTCCAGGTTATAGGGGATGGTGTGCAGTATTTGTCAACCTGTCTTAAACGCCGCAGGTGAATTTCCCTCTCTTGCATACGTTCAAGGAGCACATCTCTTGCAGAGTGCCCAGCCCGCTTGCACAAAAGTAGGTTAATTCTTTGCTGTCTTTACTTCCCTCCCTGACAGCCTCTTTCTGTTTTTGGCCTGACTGGTTCTTGGCTTCTCGGAGCTTGCTAGCTCCATAATTGTTTGCCCTTGGGAATGTAACTTTTAATTTGAGCACTATTCATTGCCTGCCTTATCCTAGGAGGAAGGAGGGGGTTGCTTTATTTTGTCTGCTGGGAGAATTGCTGCCTCAACAAACGTACTTTGGAAGTGCCATGTGGCTTGTGGCACGTTTTACCCCATTTCTGGAGGAATTGGTTGACAGGAGGTAAAAAATCATAGTAGACTAAAAAAACTTGTTCATAACCCAGAAATCCAGGGTAGCATTGAGTTTTGGAGTTTTTTCTTTCTGTCCTTGGGACCCTTTGCTATGTAAAGTCCACCCTTTCTCTCATTCGCCTTCAAGTAGGAGTTAACTGGTTTTAAGTGGCTGGTGGAAATACTTGCATGTACTCGTCTACACTTAGTACACTTACGCGGATTGCTGGATCGAGGCTATTCTCAAGTCGGTATCGTGTCGGTAGTCGATTTTATATGAATAGCTTCTGGAGGTGACTAGTACCAGAATCCAGCCCAGCTGGCCCATCTGGATTGTGAGCAGGTAGATGAGGTTATTTGTGTAGTTGCAAAGAAGAACAATGGCATTTCTGGCGAGGCATGTCTGGTTTCAAAACCGCCCGTGCCAGACATTCATTGGTTTGGGCTGAAATTTCCTGTGTGGTACTGTCACGTGGACTGGTGTGTTCAGGAAATCTCTGCATCTCTCTTCTACGAGTACTCCGATCGTCTTTCTTAGTCAAAGCTATTGACAAATGAATTGGCCTATTGCTTTCTAAATGTGTATTAGCCTTGATTTTACCCTGTGTGACAATCTCCCTTAATTGCCTGCCATCGTTCCTTGATGTCAGATGGCTAATTTTGGCTTTACTTGGAGTGAATATCGTGATCTCAAAACCACTGCATGCACTCTTCTGTCGAAATAAGCAATGTAGACTGAAACTTCCTAAAATTTTCACTTGGGTGCTGTTTTGGGACAAGATTCCTGACGGGAGCGAGAGCTGCTCTGACTTGGCTGAGTCCTAATGTATCTGGTGCAGAGCTTAACTTCTACGTCTCCGACTGAGCTGGCAATTTTGAGAGCACCCTCTTTAAGGAATTCCCTGTAACTGGAAGATGAGGCTTTGAGAGGGAAAGGGAATGCTCTTCAACCCTGGACAAGTCGTCTGTTTTATGAGAGATGTGCGGGCGAGGGAAAGGGTGCTAAGAGCAGTGAATCAAAATTGCACTAAGCACATTGTGCACCTATTCTCGGCCAGCTCTGTGGCACGTGTCACTCCTGCTGTGGGACACGTCTTGGTGATGTGGTTGGAACAGTTGAATGCAAGTAGTTTTAAAGCAGCTTGATTCGGACAGCTATTTCGGTGCAAAGAACCACGCGTCCACGTTCAGTCAGTGAGGCTGAACATACCCGGGTCCTGAGGGCTAGGGCCGGTGGCATGTTCTTCAGTGCTGCCCCAGTGTAATTCCTGCAATGTGCCGGGAGCGTTTGCACTCCTGTCAACTCCTGGACGTGAGCCTGTGCTAGGTGTCATCCCGTGCCGCCTCCTGCCTCCCTTTCCCCACCAAGTTGTGCACGTTGCAGTCTGGCTCAGGTCTTTGCCATGTGATGCCTTGGATGACTGACAGGCCCTTAACAATGTGCGACTTAAGCAAAGAGCTGGCGTTGGCACCGTTTGGGGAGGCGGAGCGAAGTGGAGGAGAAGCTCAGAGGTTGAGTGAGGATATGGCGCAGATTTTAAAGAGGCTTTGGGGACTTCCGTCATTTTTTTTTTTTTTGTCTCTGAATTCGTTCAGCAGCTGCTTGACTCTGCTCCTTGCTTACGCTCCAGCATGTACTGGCTGACTTTGTTCCTTGCACGGTTCTCAGCTTGTCCAGGGCGCCCCTGTGCATAATGTTACTTTACACGAATTATCCTCTCTTCAAATGGATTTCCTGCCAATGTTGACAGCTCTGGCTTGTTCAACTGGAGGTGTTTAACCAGCTGCTTTTGTTCCTTAGGTTCCCGTATAACACAGGGCCCTGAATGGAAGGCAGTGGATCTTTTGGAGCCCAGTAAACCAAAGGAGAACTGGTGGCGAGGCATGAGACATTCGCCTCCCCTATAGTGCTCGTCTTTAGTATGATGGTCAGTGCACAGATTAGGGGACTGGCTACTTCGTTACTGAGAATGGAGCGTGTCAGCCGGGCAGCTACATTGCAAACTTGGAGCCGGGCAGGGCTGTAAACCCCGACAGGAGAAGGGTCCATGAACATGTTTAAGTCGAGTTTTACTGTCCAAACCTCCACAGGACTGCAGCATCCCCCGAAGCTGCAGGCACTAAAACAAACCGGCAACATGGCCTCGGCACCCTTGCTAGCCCAAAGCTTAAGGGAAGCCGATCGGCCAGCTTGCAATCAACAGGACTTTGGTAACTTTTTTTTTTTTATATAAAATCTGATTCATGCTCCATGATTTTCCATGCCAGATGAAGTCCCGGTCATGAGTAACTGTTGTGACTATAGCTGGCAGGAGTTCTGGGCGATTGCCTCACTCCAGGAAATGTTAAAATAACACTTTTTTTTTTTTTTTTTTTTTTTTTTTTGCTTCGAAATTACGTTGAATCCCCTCATTCTTTTAAAAATTTTCCTAATAGCTGCCCTCACTCTGGCATCTCTGTGTACAGAGGGCTGCTTGTGTAGCCAAGCGAGAGCAGAGCTGCTTGGGTAGATGTGATGCCGTGGGGGAAAGGTGCACAAAGGTAGCTGGTTTCTCTAGGCAAAGAAGCTTCTTTATTTTATTTCTTTCTTTCTAAAATGAGTCTGTCCGGAGCTTGGAAGGAAACTGTCTGAAAATAATCTTGCTCTGCTGCTCCCTCCGCACCCCAAAGAGGCCATTTTCGGGTCTGCTTGGCGGTGAGAAGAGGAGCTGCCCAAGTTGAAGCCGTTAAGTTGAGACACTAAATTGCACGGGGGGGGTGGGGTGTGGTGGTTTAAATAACTGCTGCCTGGATTCCAGCGACTCGGTGGGAGCTCCCCTGCCAAGCGCTGCTGGAACGTGGGCCTCCGTAAGCCTGCTGGCTCGGATTTGCAGAGTCGGCCGCCTAAGGTACTTAGGAGCCTTGGGTTGAGGGAGGGGCGGCGGAGGAGAATTCCCTCTCCAGACCTATGGGTGGCCGTGTTCTCCTCGACTCTGCTGGCAGACCCGCAAAAGGTGTGTAACTGTCCTAACCGAGTGCTTTTTTCCTTCTTGCCTGGCCTCGACCTTGTCTGAGAGAACGTTATTGCTATCGGGAAGCAGCCGCGGTTTGAAGCTTTTTCCTTTTTCGGGAGCTGCATTTCAGCTGCGGAGGAAGGAAGCTGTTCGTGGCTGTGCTGCAAAGGCAAGCCAGCGTGCTTGTCGTTTTTGCTCCGGGAGTCTTAGTCTTGAGGATCCCTCCTACTCCGAAGGGCCATGGGAGGCTGGATCGGGCCTCCCTGGGCAGCTTGCGGCTGTTCCAGGGAGACGACTTCCAGCATCTCTTACCTGGCGTGAGCAGAGTGCTTCCCCTGCTGTGCTCCTGACCCTCGCCGGACCGGCAACCAGGACGTGCCGTTCCCGACTCCGTTGTAGTAGCTTAGCAGGATGCTGTGTTTTGCGGGTCTTCAAGCCTGCGGGCTCTGTGAAGGGAGGCAATGAAATGAAGCCTGCTCTTTTCCTACACCCGGTTTTGCAATATTCCAGTCACCTCTGTGACTTAGTGCATCGATCTGGAGTTTGCTTCTCAGACATGGGTGCCATGGGGGCATTTAGTACGCTCTCAAATATACAAGTGGCTTGTATATTTGAGAGCGTACTCAATGCCAAACGCGGCTAGTTCCTGAGCTGCGGCGTTCAGCTTCAATAACCAAGCCCGAGTGAGCACGTTCGGCTTTCCTACCACAACTATTTCAATCTACGAGTAAGGTGAAATGGGGGCTCTTCAGAGGAGCTCGGCTTTCTTCAGTCCATCTGAATCTTGGTGGACAACTGCAGGTGGTTGCTTGTGGTGGCTTAGGGAGTTTTTCGTTGAGTATTGAAGGCCGGGCATGTTTTGGCTGCTTTCTGAGCAGCTGGAGATGGCTTTGCTTTGACTGTCCTCCCCTTGGACTGTAATTCCAGGGCCTTTATAGGGAGCTGGAAAGATACGCACAGGTGGAGGGTCTTGGCATTGGCTGGGAGCTCCCGTGTAGCTTGTCCGAGGGCGTGTGTCGAGACTAGAGGCAAAGCAAGGCTATGCCCGGTCACAGCAATATCAGTGTTAATTTGTATGGCCTTTCTGAGGCCATTGGCAGGAACTTTTGCATTGCCTTGCACTAGATTCCACGCCTTGCGTGAATTTGACTCTTGCTTAAATGCCTGTATGAGCCACAGGTCCTGCGGTGTGCAGCAACGTGACCCTGGCTGGGAGGAAAAAGCAGGCCTAATCTGGGGAGGAGCTGCACGTTAGAGAGGCTGTGTGTGTGTGTGTGTGTGTGTGTGTGTGTGTGTGTGTGTGTGTGTGTGTGTGTGTGTGTGTGTGTGTGTGTGTGTGAAGGTGCTGAAGTCCTGTCCTTGCAGTATGACTGAAAAAAAGCTTGCTTTACGGGGGAAGCAACCGTCTGACACCTAAGGTTTGGTTTTGCTTCCCCCACCCCGCCTTGACTGTTGTTCATCAGAGAATATAGCATGAGGAGACCGGTGTCTGCTCTTGGGAGGCTGTATACTTGTAAGCTGTATAAAGCCAAAATGCATCTTTTTTTTGCCAGGCGGCTCATACTTTCCCAGCACTTCAAGAAAACTTAGAGTCCATGTAGCAAGTATTAAACCTTCCAGTTGGCGATAGTGCTGATCTCTTTGTGAAGAGCGTACGAGAGCAGGTGGCATGCACGGCCCCCTTTCTGGGATGTGCTTTGATGTGTTTGTCCAAACAAAAAGGTTCTGTAAATCTTGCAGACAAGGTTGTGTGCTAATGTTTAACTCTCCTTGTTTTTCTTTCCATCCATTAGGCAATACTGACCAGCGCACATCTTGACAAGGTTTCCTAGCAACCTCTTCTTCTGCAGGGCTGAATGACAGCAGGAACGGGAGAGGCGGGCTAATTGATGAGCTTGCCCTGGGAGTCTATAAATACCTGAAATTGCAAGGCAACATGGGTCAGAAGGTCACTGGTGGGATAAAGACTGTGGATATGAGAGACCCTGTATACAGGCCACTGAAGCAGGAGCTCCAGGGGCTGGACTACTGCAAGCCCACCCGCCTGGACTTGCTGTTGGACATGCCGTCGGTATCCTACGATGTCCAGTTGCTACATTCGTGGAATAACGACGACCGGTCGCTGAATGTATTTGTGAAGGAAGATGACAAACTAATATTTCACCGGCATCCGGTGGCTCAGAGCACAGACGCCATTCGAGGCAAAGTGGGCTATACCCGAGGACTGCACGTGTGGCAGATTACGTGGGCGATGCGACAGCGAGGCACGCACGCGGTGGTCGGCGTGGCGACGGCAGACGCCCCCCTGCATTCTGTAGGGTACACGACGCTTGTAGGAAACAACCATGAATCTTGGGGCTGGGACCTTGGGCGGAACAGGCTGTACCACGACGGGAAGAACCAGCCAAGTAAAACCTACCCTGCCTTCTTGGAGCCAGATGAGACTTTTATAGTGCCGGACTCTTTCCTGGTGGTCCTGGACATGGATGATGGGACCTTGAGCTTCATTGTAGATGGACAGTACATGGGCGTTGCTTTTCGAGGGCTCAAAGGGAAAAAACTGTATCCAGTTGTAAGTGCCGTGTGGGGGCACTGTGAAATACGGATGCGCTACTTGAATGGGCTTGACCGTGAGTATCACCCTTGGCAGCTTGTTTCTAAAGTTGCACGGTTCTGCATGCAACCCTAGACCTCCAAAGAGCCCAACTCTCCATCACTGCTCCCTTCCTAGTAACTAAGAATTAAAAATGCTGAGGGTAGGGAATCCTATTTTCAGTACCAGTAGGCAAAAAAAAAAAATCTACTACATTTAGCCTCTAAAGGACTGGGGAGGGCGGGGGGGTTGGGAGATGGGAGTTTCCACTGTAGCCCAATATGGTGGGCTGTATTTAGGACCAAAATTATTTCTGGTTGAAGACACCAGGCCCCCAGACTACCACTCCAGCAGTGTGAATGGAGCTGATGTGTCTGGGTAGCTGTAGGCAGTGCATGAAGTCGCACCACAACTTTTAAGTGACTCTGCAGGCTGGAAATCCATCCTAGCCATCCCAAACGCTGCAGTGAGTGTCCTGTATTGTTGCAAGGGGTGGTAGTATATTTGGCTCATTTTGTGGGGAGGAGGCTCTTGATTCAAGTTAAGGAATAGACCCATTTTATAACTGCCTACGGTTACTCGGGCTCTTCAAGTCCACTATGATAGAAGATGGGGATAGCATGAACGCTTTCAGTAGATTAATTCCCATCAGTAGAACAAAATAGAAGTACCCAGCACTGCAGATATTAAAGCAACGGATGAGGCATTGCTACTTGCAAGAGAGCAAGCTATTATGGCTATTGAGGTGGCAAGTAGGAGCCGCAGTGGACTCCGCTGTTCTAGGGACTGTAAAAACAAAGGGCAAAGGAGACCCTGCCTTTTTTTTGAGCAGTAATGGATGCAGTCTGTGCTTAAAACTTCCAGTTCTTGCTGCCCAGCTGAGCTGCAAAGATGCAACCATCCAGATGAGTTAGTGTAATTTCCTCTTGACAGATATCGGGCAGGAGTCCCATTTTAAGCATTAGTTTGGTTGCCACATTTGCTTAAGTAGTGACAGTAACAATCTGCGTACAACGGAGTAATGCTGGCTGGGGCAGAGCAAGTGCGGAGTAACTGGCATGTGCAAAAGTGAAACTGCAGAAGCTCATCTGTGTGCGTTTGGCTCGTCTCAGTGTCTTGTTCTTGGTGTGCAGCATCATTTTGCTGTCCTGCTGAAGACCTGCAGAACTACTAGGCTTTAATCTCTGGGTCTCCAGCTTGTCGGAGATCGTGTGCAGACGCTGTCAGTAAGACAGATCGGCCTGTACTATTCTCTGAGCTCTTACCATTATATTTTTAATTGTACTACTCCTGGTACTATCTGGACTCATTAAATGCTTGTGCTTTTAGTTTTCTGTGCAGTTTGCTTTTAGGTATCAATTGGGATTTTATCCTTACTTATGACAACTACCCATCAGGTCACGGTTGCTATTTAAAGAAAGCGTTTTACTCCTGAAGTAAAGCCTGCATTGCACACTAGAGGGAATTCCTCTGTCAACTCTGCAATTTTTCCTCTTTCTTGGAAAGTGCATTCCTATTGTTCATCATCATAACCTCTGTGCTGCAGTAATCTCATACGGAGGTCGGTTCCAAACCGTGTAGAGGTTTAGGGGGCAAAACGGACGCAGCTTAAATGATGATGAGAAACAGATGGCTAGGGCATGGAGCACAAAGGTCCGTCCTCCTAAACCATGATGGGGACTAAACTGATGTACATCTAGCTTTGAGGCATGTACGCAGGGTCGGTTCTTTCATCTGCACTATGATCTTTTCCAATCGCCCTGTCAGGTTTCCTTATCTGAGACTTGCAAGGCAGAGAAGCTGCCTGGAAACGTTTTGCCTTCCCTTGAGGTTAACAATCAAGAGTACTTTATTTGAGGACTAGCTTTCGAGTCAAGGGACCGGGTGAGCATACTTTTTTTGTGAAACAGAAAAAGGCATTCAACTGAAGTAGGATCTTTGTGTCTGTCTGTCTCTCTCTTAGGCATTACTTCTGTACTCTGGGAACTTAAGCCTTTAAAATGTGCAGTTCTGCATACTTTGCATGTAGGTGACTGCTTCCAACAGCTTAAAACTACCTTCTAAAATCAAAGGACCCTGTGTCTTGCCACTTCCGGTCTAGGTAGACGGCTGAGCACTGAGCAAAGATCGGTGACTGGTCCTGGAGAGTAGGGCTTAAACTGTTTGAGCTGAAACCTGTTCGCTGGGGCACCCCCTTCAAACGATACTGCAGAGTCCAGCTTGAGGCCCTCCACCATTGCAGCAGTAGCCAGGTTCCAACTATCAAGTTTTTAGAGATCAGACCCAACGGGTAGCTTGTGTTGGGTCAGTTCTTGGCACAAAAATCCCTTTTGCAAGGAAGAAAGCACATTCTGCCTTGGCTTGCAAGAGAAAATACGCCCATTCTGGGGGGCTACGGGAGCATAACCTAGGTCAGAGGGAGTAGTGGAAGGAGATCATGAATGGTTAGATGCCACTGGGAGAAATGTCTGACTAGTTGTTTCCAATATAAGCCCTGGGCTTAATGACCTGTGTACTTGTGAACTGCGAGTCGGGGCAGAGGGAATTTGGGCTTATTTTTCTGAGCGTTTGTTTGGTGTTCCACCAAACCTTAGTCTTATCTCACTTTTGTCTTATCTCTTGTTGAGTCAAGCTATCGTTTGAAGAGGCTATTAAAAGGTTATCTATGCAAACTAGAGTAGGGCAAAGTTCTGGCTAGCCAAATTAATTTCCATAAAAACTCCTCTCTAAAGGCCACTTAATCAGAATGTGTTTATGTTGCAGTAATGCCCGCTGGCCCCGAAGAGGGTCAGGGTCTCATGGTCCTGCATGTTGTCTAGACAAAGATTGTAAGTTCTGCAGGGCAAGGACTGGGCTGAATTAACAAATGAAGTTGGCAATGGGGCTGGAGCAGGGGAGAGAAACGCACAATATTTATGTGCCCTTGTTGTGTCCCTGTGTGCCTCCCAAGGTAGCCATTACAAAGTTGATTTATCAGCACGGCAGTTGAACTGGATCTCCAGGAGAAGAGTAGCCTTGGGGATCCATGCAGGGACACGTGCTAGCAACAGCATGGGAAAAGAGACTTTTTTGAGGGAAGAGCGGACCAGTTTGCAGTCAAGGTTGGCTTCCCTGGCAGGTTGCGGAGTACATAAAAAGTGTGTCGAAGGCGCGTGAGCAGAAGGCCTAAGAGTTGTGACAAAGAGCTGAAATTTGGTATGAAATGGGCCAGAACACTGATGAAATGTGTGGAGAACGACCACCACAGAGGTGACTGTCCCGGTCACCCAAAGGGATTGTGGGTGGAAGTTGGTAGGGCTGTGCGAAGCTTCAGTCCCTGATTCGATTCGGCAGCCGAATCTCCAAATCAAATCAGAGGACCCTTTAATCTCTCCAAATCGAATCGGAACCCTCCAAATCGGCGATTCGGACATAGACACGGGTTTAAATGTCTTTTCCGTGCACCTCTACATAGCGGGGCTCGTGAATGCTGCGATGCTGGGGTGCATGGAGTGCCCTACAGGAGCGCGGGGGGGTCCCCAGCACATTCAGCAGCAAACCTAGAAGTGGACCAGAAGCACTTCCGGGTCCGCTGGGGAGTACCCTGTCCCCCCCGGCTTGGTGACTGGTACTTCGTGGGTCGGAGGGTCACCTGCGGTCTCCCGATGACTGATTGCTGAGCTAGGGGAGCCCCCCAGTGCGCTCCCCAGAAATGGACTGGAGGTACTTCCAGGGTCACTGCCGAGCGCAGGGGGGCCCTCCACATGCTCGTGTGGGACTCTCCATGCACCCCAGCATCTCCAGCATTCACAAGCTGTGCTGGTGCCTCAAGATATGTAGAAAAAACTTTTCAGCAAACATGAATCTTCATTTTCAGTGGTCTTTATCCTAGGTGGATAAAGGTTATGTGCTAAATTTACAGGGGTGGGGGACAAAGGATTTTTTCTGTCTCCATTAGTAACCGGAATGATTGTGGAGTAGTGCAAAGGAGGAGATCTGATCAGAAAAGTGTTGGGGTCAGAAAAGTGAGCATGCTGTATGTACTATCTTCAGTCTGTGAAACAGCAGCGCTGTGAACATTGGCAGGTGTGAACCTTTTTGTAGAGCTGTTGGCTTCAGTCTGCATTTGAGAATCCTGAAAGCTGCAATGCCTGACCCAAGACTTTCAAAGTCACTACTAACTTCAGGTGTCTCTTTACTTTTTAGCAGTTTCCAATCTGCAATAACCCTTTTTTTTTCCATAAAAGGTAAACAATGTTTAGATGATCTGTAATGAATGCTAATTTGGCGGTTTGAACTTAGTTGTGTAGTGTTCATTGAGGTGCCCAAAATTTAGCCAGTGCTGTAGGAGAGGGATTTGCAAGCTTGTATAGTTCATAAAGGTGAGTGCTAAGAACCTCACATTTTATATTTATATACGTATAAATAATAAAGTCTTTATGTGCAGCTGCAACCTTGGTTCGTGCCGACTGTGACCTTAGAGCCCAAGAAACGAGTTTTTCCTGTGGAGAGCAGTAAAATGTTGCTAGTAAATACTCTTAAGTCAGTATGAGGCTGACTCAGAGTTCATCTTCTTTTATATTTAGCCTGTTTTGGCAGTCTGCTCAGCTTAAACTCCCCCCCCCCCCATACCCCCCCCGTTTTTGCTGATTATGCATCTGAATGCAGAGCGTTCTCTTGATTTTTGGTTTATGGAATTCCAAACCTCTTGGGGGAATCTTTAGCTAGCTCATGTAACCTAGGTGGTGGCAAGACTGCAGTTAGGAGCTCAAGATCCTGAGTACAATCTCTACAAATATAGAGCAAGAGGAAAAAACGCTGAAATCTCAACTTCTGAGATTCCCTGTGTTCATTCTTGGCCTTCATAACTTTGGTCTGGTCTCCAGCGACAGAGCAACCTCCTGCTGTATGAAACGAGATGGGAACCATTGGTATATCTATGGTGTTTTGGTGTGAAAAGCATCCCCTGACTTCGAGAGCAAGGGTGAGCAATTTATTTCAGCTGGAGGGCCGCTTACTGAGTTTTGGCAAGCTGTGGAGGGCTGCATGGGTAGCCCCGCCCCTTGCCAGGAGCCCCGCCCCCTGGTTGCTGTCTTGGGACCAGAAGTCCCACCACCCTTACCCTGGACCTCGCCCATGAAAGTACGCCTCTTGGCAAAGGGGTGTGCTATCTCAGAACCAGAAAAATACCAAATTATATTCTAAAACTCCAAACATGTACTACAGCATTCATTAATTGGATTTTCCAAAAAAAAATGTGTCCTTATTTACTTATGTGGGTGTAGTGTACATAGAGGTGATTGTATAATAGCTTAAAATGAAATCTTACTTTTGTATATTGTTGGGGTGGGGGTATGGGTGGGTAGGTATAGGTTGGGGGGGGTTGTGGCTCCTTCGAGTCCTGCTGCCACTTGCACCTTGTCACCTTTGACAGGCAGCCAGGGGCAGATAAACATTGATTTTATAAAAATTTTTAGAGTCCCCCCGGGCTGGATACAGTGGCCTGGTGGGCCAGATATGGCCCATGGGCCATATTTGCCGGCTGCTGTTAGTCTATGAAACCAAACCTAAAAATGTTCTTGTGGTTTCATCTTGATGCCATGCTTTTGACTGTTGTTTGGTTTCAGATTGTGGGATTACTTTCAGAGGACTAGGCCTTCCATACTTTGTTTTTTCCTGACCTCATGATAGAGAGATTCTTGCAAGAAATCACTACTTTTTTTTTTGCTGATCTGCCTGCAGGGCACGGGTTTTTTTCTTTCTCTCTCTCTCTCTCTCTCTCTCCTTAGTACTGAAACTACTCCCCAAGATCAGACTCATTTCAATAGGCTTTGTATCTTCTTTTGGGATATATATGTAGCTTGCCTGGTTCTTCTGCAATCTCCCCTGCTAAGGTCCTGAATTAGGCAATTGGGCTCATGGAATTTGTTGACTTCATATGAAGTTTTAGGTTTCTCTCAAGCTGGCTGACATTAGCCTCTGATCAAGAATGATGTCTTGAGCTACCTCACTGGAAAATCTGTCTGGAGGGGAAACTGCAGACAGATCAGCTGCACTGAGGTTTGAGGCTGGGGAGAGGGAGGAGCTGTCTGCAAAAAAGAAATTATTACTCGCATCAGTGATGCATGTTCAGTACAAGCACTGACTGCAGGTGTCCTGGCTGCTAGGTCCATAACAGCGTGCAGCTTGGATTTTGGGAAATCTGATTTCACTCTGCAGGAACTGTTCCACGTGTTGTGGCCAATGCCCTTGTGGCTTAGGTGTGCAAACTCCTTGGTGCTGGCAGGGGGCTCGCACCAGTGCATGTTAAGGAATATACCCAGTGTGCACAGGAACTGGCTTCAGGAGCTCTGAGTAAAGCTAGCTCCCTGTTAACAGCTATGAAATGTGTGGAAACAGAACTGGTGGACAAAGCCTTTCAGGTGCTGCTGGATCAGACTGCAAGCTGTAGGGGACATGCTCCAGGGAGATGCATTGTTGGCGAGGCATTTGAAATAATGACTTGAGGCTTGCTGTTGATATGCTGATGTGCATCTTGGGGATGAGAGGAAACATCCCTCCAAACTGAGAGTATGACAGCTCCTAAGGTGCTTAGAACTGCATCTTCCTCCTAGCTCATCAAACAGTAAAATCCAAGTGGTATCTTTTACCTTTGCTACTATTGATATCTATCCCCAAGTATTTCTTAAGGCAAACGTGGCGCTCTGCCTTCTGCAGATGGGTCCTACCCTCCCTTGCCTATTCATATGTTCCAGGGTCGTGGCCTGAGGTGTGCTGGTGTATTTGCCAAAGAGGCTGGGGAGCCAGGGGCTCACGGTCAGGCCAAGTCTTTGTTTTGCCGCCTTGCTCCGCTTGCATACCGGTTGCTACAACGGGCACTAGCGGTGCAGCCGCCCAGCTTGCAGTTCGCTCTACGTTAACGTGTTTGTGTGTGTGTTTGTCTTGCAGCGGAACCACTGCCTCTGATGGATCTGTGCCGGCGTGCTGTGAGGCTGGCCTTGGGCAAGGAAAGACTGAATGAGATCCATGCGCTGCCACTGCCAGCATCCCTCAAGAGCTACCTTCTTTACCAATGATCTTGTGGAAGGACATTTGTTTAAGAGCTGAAACCAGGGCATATGATTTGGCACCAACCCGCTTAGACGGTGGTCTTGACACCTTCCCCTCCGCCTCTCCGTTGCTAGTGACAGACCTTCTTGGCCGAAGAACCTTCCTCCAATGCCAAATTCAAACGTGCCCTTGAACGGCTGGTTCTGAAGTATCCTTATATTGCAACGAAGAATGACCTCTTACTGTTTAGGGCCCTTCCCTGTAATACTAACACCAAAATCCCCACTGCAGGATCTCTGCAGCCCGTGCCGTTTTCCTCCCGACTCACGGCAAGCTGCTGTAGAGCGTCCATTATGAACTTGTGCAGTCCGGGAGCAAACTGTCCCTTGCGTTGGCTGAAGGCGGGGCGTGAAGCCGAGGGGAAAGTGTGGGGAGTGGCACCATGTCAAACATCAGGGGCTAAGTGTGGGAAGGCACAAGGTGGCTAATAAGAAATGGGGTGGAGGGGGGGTGGCCTTCTGAAAACCGAGGAAGGAATGCCTCGATGCAAAGTTGATGCCAAAAAACTCCACATGGACACTTCTATTTTTTTTTTTTTTTTTTTTTCCCCCCCCTTGGGTAAGGTGGCAGCGTAGCTGACGTTAGTGTCAAGATGCTGTCTCGACTGTCACCATCACTTCCAGGTCTCCCTCTCCGTTCCTGGTCACGTCTCTTTCTTTCACAGCCAGTGTGACACTAGTGGCAGGCATGAAGCCTGGGGTGGGTAAATGAATTGAGCAGCCTCTCGGTCTGCATCTTCCCTTTTTTTTTTTTTTTTCTTTTTTTATGTCGATTCTAACCTGCAGCTTTAAAGTGCGGGGTCAGGTGGCTCCCTGGTGGTAATGAGTCCTGTCCCACCCACCCCCTCCTCCCCCTGTCAAAACCCTTTTGCGTGCAATATGACCCTTGGCAAGCCAGGCCAGCCTGGCTTGTGTTGATCACAGATCCTTTATACAGCTACAATCCTTCCTTTTCCAGGTTCTTTATATGTTCCCTTCAATGTTAGGGCTTTAATAATAACATGTGCTGAAGCCTAAAGCGCTCCTGAAACAGAGAAATGGATCTGTTGGGGAGCCCTCTGTTTGTTTGTTTTTATACCGTGCGTCAAGTACTACAAATTGGAGCCTTCACCCTGCCTTACTTCATCAAGATAACCTCATTGTGTGGCAGGAAGGATGGTGGGGTGTTTTTTTTTCCCATCCCCCCCCCAAAAAAAGGGGGGGGGAGGACAAAAGGTGTGAACAGAGTAGATGCTGATGGATGGGATGACAGCCAGCCAGAAATCCAGGAGGTGATGTTTCGCATGAAGCCAATTTCTGCAACAACACGACATGATACTTTGTAGACAGCAGAGGGAAGTGGATCTTGTCCAGATTTCATGAGTTACCCCTGCAGAGGGAGGAATGATTGTGAGCTTTTAAAAACCTGGGCAAATGGGTTCAGGTGACATCTTGCACATCCCAGATACTTTTCTGTAGCGAAGAAGAGAGGACCCCACCCCAACTTATCAGGAGTTGCTCTCTCCTGGCCTCTCCCAAAAACAAGCAAACAAACAAACAAAAAAAACCCAGGCTACTATGCTGCCTTTTCTGGGGTTATTTTGCACATTTCTTCGTTGTCTTGAAAACACAAGTTTGGGGTTAATTTGCTTGGAGTCTCTTCTTTTTTTTTTCCTTCAGTTCTGTACAGGTACAAATGAGTTTAATTGTTGAAAATGTTTAATATATATATTTGTGGTGTATGTATAAGAACCATGTTTTAAACAGCTGCTGTAGGGTACCTTTTTTAAAAAAAATTACTTGTATAGTATATTTTTAAAGCACAGAATTGGTGCCAAGACTTGGTGGGGCGTAGTGTCTCTCCCCCCCCTTTTTTTTTTTCCTCTTTTAATCTTAACCTTTTTGATTTTTAAATGTAGGGGTCTGTACTAGCTTCTGTTACAGGGTGGGACACAAAGTTGCACAAGAGAATTCAGTACATACAGAGCCAAACTGTATTGCCTTCAACTCTACCAGCATCTTCCATCACCTCTGGGAAGTGGCCATGTCCTGTCCCATTCTCTTTGTTCTCTTCATGCCCTTTTGTCTCTGTTTCTTCTCACAGTCCCTGGTGCGTTGCTTTTGTACAGTTTTTAAAATATTTACTTTCTATTTTATGGCTGTAGATAATATTGAGTAGCCTAATAAAAAATTAAACTTTATTAAATATCCAGTCGTTGTGGTTTTTTTTATTTTTTATTTGCACTTGGAATAATGTCTACCTGACCTCTACCAATGGCCCACTATCCACGGCCCTTTTGCACTGGTAGCAATACATGCCTCCGAGTCTGGGCTGAAGAGATATGAGGTAAAGGAGCTGAGTCAGGGGAGACATCCCCACTTTTTTCGTAGACCTTTTGCTGGGGAGGGGAGTGCAAGGTGCTGAGTTACTTGCCCAAAGTGTGTGTCTGTCTTCTTACGGCTGGGAATGGATAGAGGCGTGAGTGTGTGAGGGCCACAGGGTGCAGACATCATGACTTCTATGATGACCAAGAGCTGCAGCCATCTCTTATAGAAGCATTGCTGATCTTTAGTTAAACTTCTGCTTAGGCAACCTTGCCAACTCCCTCAATCCCTGGGGGACCCACATCTGCCAGTCATGCACGGAAATGGCTACTCCAGATGTGGTTGGAATTAGTATCTCCTCAGATGAGATGGCAGTTTTGGCTGGGAGGGCTTTCCACTTCAGCCTCGATTGACTTGTTACTGTCCCTGCACTCAGCTTCTTCGAACAAGCCCAGGTTTATTAGTTTTTGGGAAGGTTGTTTTTAAGGCCTTAA
Organism: Crocodylus porosus; assembly: GCF_001723895.1. Taxonomy (NCBI): domain Eukaryota; kingdom Metazoa; phylum Chordata; order Crocodylia; family Crocodylidae; genus Crocodylus; species Crocodylus porosus. The sequence goes on from NW_017728926.1 coordinate 17,906,428, forward strand.
AGGACAGTGGTGACTGTTGTCTGGCTTATTGCATAACACGGGCCAGAGAATTTCGCCCACTGATTCCTGTATCTAGCTCATAACTTCTGTGCTCCACAGAGCTGATCTTTTGGAAAGAGGAACTGTTGTTTTAAAACGACTAAGTGCCTGAAAATCCACTACATCCCGTATTGTTCTGATGACTAACCTCGCTGGTAAAAACATGACCTTTAATGTAAAATGTTGTGAGAGACTAAAAAGAGATGCTGGTCCATTGGGGAAACTAGCAATAGGCTGGAGCTGGGATACTTGATTGGGTACCTGAACAATGGAGACTGGAAAGCAGAGAAGGCAAGAGGTACAGACACAAGCAGAGGGAAGAAGAACATGGGGGTGGGAGGGTCTGAGTGCATGTGCACCCCCCCCCAGCTTGGAAAGTTGGGGGGGGGCAGCAGGAAAGAGCTGTGGAAGTGGGGGAGGGAGTGGAGCTGAGCCAGGCCCAGGATTGGGATCAGGGCTGGGGCCTGCTGCACCCATGTGGCCACCCCTTCCCCTGGGACTGGGGTCCCTGCCCAGTGCTGGTGCTCCCTGTGCCAATGAATCCGCTGCCCCCTCAGCCCTGGCTGGCTCCCTGTACTGCCTGGGGGGCTGGAGCCAGGGGCTGGCGTGGGACCAGCCTCAGGTGTGCAGAGGGGATGGAGCCTCTAGGACCCCCATGCCCACCCTGGTTCATTGTTGCTCTCTGGCGGGTACAGGGAGAGGATGGCTGTTCCTGCTGCTGCACATGTCCTGGGAGCACATGGGGGATGCATGTCCCTGGATCTGCATGGGGCAGGGCAGGATGCTACTGTGGGCTGGGGCAGAGGCTGTGCTGGGCTCTTCCCAGCTCAGGGCCCACCCCCCTCTAGGAACAGCCTGGCATGGCCCCACTCCCCTACACAGATCTGGGGGCACATGCCCCCCCTGTGCCACAGGTAGCAGCAGGAGCTGTGCCCCCCAGACCAGCTGCTCATGGCTCAGTCCCACACCCTGCCAGCTGTGCAGTGCCTGTCCTCCCCTTAGCCACAGCCTCCCTCCCTCCCCACCCTGCTGTGCCAGAAGCCCTTAGCCGGGCTGCCTTGTGGCCCTACCACTGCCCTGTGTTTGGCGGGGGATAAGCCCCATTAAGCACCCCCTTCCACTCCTATGGGTATAGAAGAAATAGTGGGAAGAAGGAGCTAACACAACAACAGTTGCCAATGGAGCTATCCAAGAGTTAATGGACATGCCACAATGCCCACTTGAATTCCTTAAAAAGCCTTTTCATTACGCAGCAAGACAAAAGCTATGGGAGCAAGGCAGTGATGAGGGCAGCACAAGCCCTTGACGTAGGGGGCTGGCTCGAATCTGTAATAGGGATATGGGAACTTTCCATTCAAGATCACTGACTCCAGGTCACATAAGTAGTGGCTGAAAACTAATACTATGGTATCTACCCTGTAAAAAGTGTCTAGGTCTCAGCTCAGTTAGATATCTGTACACAGTTGCTGCAAGTGGCTTCTTGTTGCTTCTCCAGGAGCCCAAGATTAAATTGGGTCGCCATGTGTGAATAATTTTCTTGGTGTTGATGGTCCCATTTGAACTCTGCAGTGTATGCAAGGGGGGGGGCAGCACATGCAAGCTTCTTGAAAAGGTATTGTTCAAGTACTGTAGCTACCAATTTGGGTGCACAAAACAAATGACCTTATTTTCCAGGCTGGCTGGATATTAAAATAAACTCAAATGAGTCGGTCGTAAATTGTCTCTGCGCTGTACGAGGGACCGATACAAACTAACCACAAGGGGTTTTCTTGCCTGAAAGGGCAGAGGGCACGCCTATGTTACCAGCTTCCTAGATTTAAAAGGAAGCGTGCATGCCACGATCACGGCAGCTCTCTGTGCTGCAGGTAGCACAGACTTGAGAAATGAATTTCTGACCATATGCAGGCAAAGCTGTCTTCCCCTTGGCTGTTTTCTGGACCGCAGGTCCTACTGAGCCATAGGCTGTTGGGAGGAGGGTGGGAAGAGCAGCAGGCTGGGGCTGTGGGGAGGGAAGGTGGGGTGGGTGCAGAAGACTGAGAAATTAGTTCATGCTCTCTTCCAGACACCCAAACAGGTTCACGTTCCAGCTTCAGGGGATATTTGAAATAAATGACCTGCTTGGGGCTTGGAGTGTGCAGTGTTTTATGTACAGTGCCATAGCAACCATGCAGGAAGTCATGAGATGGAGATTGGCCCTGGTGGAATCAACAAATGATATCACGGATTAGCAAACCCTAATGAATCAGTGGAGCTCTGCTTCCCTTGCTAGTGCAATGTGCTCAGGCTCTGGCTTGTGGCAGCCAGGGCTGTTCCCACTCCTGAGTAGCAGAAAAATTATGAGTCCCACTTGTATCAGGGCCTCCTTTAAGACCAGTCCTGTTTGGCTGGCCAGTATCTCTCATCTTCCTGCTATTGCTGACTAATCATGTTCATGTGCATGGAATTCCTTCTCTCCGTTTTACAGCAGGCCTTCCTGCTTTGCTATCTTGGTGTCTATCGCTTGGCTGAGGGAAAAAATCATGTGGGATCTCTGCAAGAATCTGGTATCCTGCTCAGGGCTGGGTTCACGCATAAGCAAACTAGACACATGCCTAGGGCCCCGAGCTGCAGGCCGCCCTGGTCTTTCCCTCCGAGCCGTGCTGATCTCGCCACTGTCGAGGCTGCTGCCCAAGCCCCGCTCCCTGCAGCAGGGCAGCATGGGGGTGGGGAGACGGGGGGTCTCAACCAGCCCAGGGCCCAGTAATGGGTTAATCTGGCCCTGATCCTGATGAGGTAGATAGTAGATGCCCCAGTTTGTGGAAGGATGGCGGAGTCCAAAGAGGGGAGTATTTTGCTTTGGTCACTTTTGGCCAAATGACATGAAAGCTGTTAGGGCAAATGCAGTGCTTCAGCAGTCGATTGTCAAAGTTCCTTTAAAAAGGAAGTTTTAGGTCACATGCATATGCTATATTTGACTAAGATAATTAGGCTGGCAAATGTTAGACTTGGCTGCAGGCATTGCTGTGACCGGACCCCGTGTGTTTTGAGTACCAGCCCAGCGTATTACACAGCTCCCCTGTCTATACGAAAGGCAAAAATGCATATTGGAATATTCCCCATAAAAAACCAGGAGGGGGGTAGGAGCTTTTGTGCTGCATGACAAGCTGTTCTGAAGTGAGCTGTGAAAAACATCTCCTAGTTTTGTCCCCCTACCACCCCCGTATGGTTTCTCTGCTGCGCTAATAGCATTGACCCCATGCCAAAGGCTGGCTTGAGTTTATTAAAAAGGGAAATATTTTGTGATTGATTTAGTTAGTTTTTAAACCTCTTCTCTTGGCACAGAGCACCCGTGCTGAAGGCAGAAAGGCTCATCCTGAGGTTGCACAAAGCACGTTGCTGCTCTGATCCTGTCCTCGCACATGTTTTGATTTACGAGTCTGTTGCAGGCTTGTCTGCCCTTCAGACAGAAAAGTATTTGAAGCAGCTGCCAGATGTTTTGTCTGACTTGTGTTTTACAACTTGCTTACTGTTTAGCAATGCGCTTCCCGCCAGAGTTCAAGCTGTCCCGGTGCTTTCTGTTCCTGCTGCATCGCAGTGCCTGTTTCCCACCCTGCCGCCCCAGAGCCCCATACGCGCGTCTCGAAGGTACCGACCAGAGCTCTGTGTGTCACTGCAGCGTGGCGCGCTTACTGCCTGCCCTGCAAGTCCCATCTTGGACGTTATTGGGACTAGCACAATACAGCCACATTCCTCTGCTCACACACTGCGGTACTGCAAGGTGGCTTAGAGCCATTTGTAAAAGCAAGCGGGTCCTGTGCAAATAGTGCTCGCTGGGCTTAGGCCTCCCTAGCACTGAATGACTATTTTTCACACCCGTGGCAGCCTCCGCTTGATTAAGCTGTGACCTTGGAACAGGTTGAGATCTCCCCCCTATCTCCAGTGAAACTATATGTAAGTGGGGGATAATACTTCCCTATACAGTAAAGCAGAACAAGTACCTTCGTATGGTTTTATTAGCGATTAGAAAGAAAGCTAAGCCAACGGTACTTTTTTTTTTAACAAGTCTCTGGGTAATTCCATGAGAAGGCATACTCATAAAGCTTTCGTGCTTTTAACTCAACCCCAGCTGCATAGCCTACTGCAGGGGTCAGTAACCTTTATAGACAGAAGGCCGGCATTGCCACCATTGGTTTCCCTTCTTCTCTCGCATGCAACCTACAGTCTCCATCTATCATCGCCCAAAGCGGCACTGATTCACAAAGGTACCAACTGTGCAGAAGGGAAAATTCGATAGCAGCGGTAAGCAGAAGAAGAGAGCAGGGAGGGGAGGGGACAGGTGGAACATGTCCCAGGAATGCTCCCTATGCCACCAGTCCCCCTAGTGGGCTGGATCTAGCCCATGGTCCATAAGTTGCTCATCCCTGGCCTAATTAATTGCTGTTGCAAATAGCTTAGGCTGGGACATTCAGAAGTGCCATTGATTGCTGTGGAATTTGTGCTCTGACCAAAGTCCCTCGGTTACTTTGGAAATCTCCCCTTGATAACGGCCACTTCGGAGACATCACTCCTATCACTCTATTTTCCACTGTAGCCCTTGCTAGACAGAGGGGACTTATGCTATGTTTTTATAGCCATAAGAAACCGTACTCTAACATGCTTGCTGCTACCTGCACTTGGCTTATTCTGCTCCTTTAACAAGCGCATCGGCTCAGGTCCATACATTTCCTCAACCGACTACCGCTGTACTGTGTATGTGCCGCTTGCCCTGAAATACATCGTTGTTAAATCTTCCTTTTTGTTATTTGTGCTTATGCAACAGGCGGTGATCTTCTGGATGGCTCTGGCGGGAGGATTTAATCGCAGGGTATTAGGTCATTCTCTAAATAATGCCTTGTTTGTCCGCAAGCAGGAATCTCTTCGTCTGCTTATGAATGGCTGTCACCTCTTCCAGGTCAGTAACTGTTATTCGGCAGGGCCTGGCTGCGCTTCCCCTTCAGCTTAGGTACCAGTGCGAAAAAACACGCCCTTCAATTTACATTACAGCAAGGAATCAAGCTGGCAAATATACCTGTCTAAACTGGCATTTGGCCAGAGACGGTGCCACATTTTCCTCTATGAAAAATGTTAAGGGTTTCTAACAACCAGAGCACTTACTATCTCATGTCCGTATTTGGACATGTCTGAGGCTCTGCTGAGTAAGCGATGTATTGCTTTGGTGGATAAAGTGCTACCTACTGACCCAGTAACAGTTTCCTGCAACACTGGATGTTTCCCTTGGAAGTCTCCCACATATTACTGGTAGGGTCTGTTCCTGCTAAATTTAAGTCAAGGCTGATATTCCCGATGATGAGCTGTGTTTCAAACAGCATAGATGCTTGGGTGAATTGCATATGTTAAGAGAAGGCTTAGTGAATCGTGGTCTAATTTTTTCTCATTTTCACTGGGGATTTTTCTTTGCAGTGAGCACAGGGCGGGATTTAAATCCAAGCTAATGAGTTAGGAAGCTCAAACATCAGGGGTCCAGCAGCACAACAGAGCCTCTGCCATTATATGCCTTCAGTAAAGACGTGGAGTATGCTGGCAGAAGGGGTTTTTCTGCTGTCCTAAATGCTCTATTTCCTTGTATGACGTAAACCAATCTGATACAAGTCCTCTCTGTTGGCGTAGCTGTGTCCACAGCAGGGATTTTGCTGGCATCCGTGTATCAGTTAGAGGGTGTGACAAGATCACGTCCCCTGGCGGTTGTATTGTGCCGGCACAACTTTGAGGTGGAGACCTGCCCGAAGGCGGAGAGTTCAATATTCTTCACCGGTTCTGCCTGACACGCATCGTTTATGAGCCTTAGCTTTTTAGCGGGCATTATGTTTGAGAATGCATCTTTATACTATGTTTTATTGGCTATTGGAATAACGAAATTAAAAGATAGCGGGCCAGAGAATCCACATTGACTTTCTACCCTCTTAAAACAGGCAAGCAAAGAAAGGGAAGGGGTAGGCTAGGCTGAGGACTAGCTATCGCTCCATGCGTGCTGCACGTCCAGTGGGCTCAGCCCTGTGGAGGAAGACGGTTGCATGCAAGCTGGCCAGCTGAGGTTAACCCGGAGATCTTGCAGAGTTCCAGAAAAACAACAGGTCTGGAGGCTGTGTAACATTAAAAGTGGCTCGGTTTATTTTTTAGCAGTGGTTGCTCTGCAGCAGCTCCAAGCACTGCTAGAAAGGGAGAGAGAGATGCAGCATGCTCCAGACCGCTCGTAATTTCTAAAGCCTCTTTTGTGCTCTTTTGCCAAGTTCCCTCGGAGGGAGTGGAGGGAGATTGTGTAATCAATGGTGTTGCATGTAAAAACACACTTGTGTACGTCCAGGAATTCAGGGTATTGCCAAAGTGGACAGAGTGTTCAGTCCCTTCTTGCGTCTGCCAGAAATGTTGTGCTTTGTCCAGCGGAAAAGAAAACATCCTTTCCTTTTTGTGCTTCGGGGTTTGGCTCTTGAGGTTCAGTTCTCTTTACGTTTCCATAATAAGACAGGTTGGGCCGTGATGAATCATGACCCCGACCAACAAATCTGATCTTCTGGCAGCGGCTGAGATCTGATCACTCTCTGCCGATAGTGCCTGAACTCTCCCCGGTTGATGGCTATTTGGGGAATGTGGCATCAGGCGGACAACTGCGGGGATCTTGCAGAAAGGAGAGGCAGATCCTTATTGAGTATTGTAGTAACCTCTTGAGTCTACAGTGGAGAGGAGGCCGCTGATAGGCTAGCTGCTGTTCATCTGCACTGTAAGGGATAGTGTCTGGGCTTCAGACGAGTTAGAGTGAGGATCTGTTCTTATTTTCCAGCCAAGCAGTTGATGCCCAGAGAATAAGTAACTTGCCCAAAACTACACACAGGGTCTGTAGCTGAGCTGGGAATTAGACCCGAGTCAATCATGTCCCACTTTGGTATGTAACCACAAATCCATTCTTCCTCTCAAGCTGCAAAAAAGTATGTCAGGAGAACGTGGACTGCTGAATCTCATTTTGAGTCACCCGCTTAATAAAACTGAAACTTATTGTCTGTGCCCTGATTTAAGATTGCTATTTGTAACGGCTTCTCCTTTTATCAGTCCCTTACTGCAGTTTTGAAAACTAGGCCACAGATTTGAATTGGCTGGCGCCAACTTTCCCCGGCATACACTGCATTCAGAAGCAGAAAGCTCAGGACTGCTGGGATGGGCTTCATACAATCCACATTAGACTGCAAGCCAATGTGTTATTGAATCTAAAATGTAGTGTTAGTCCTTGTCTGATGCTCTGGTGCCACCAGTGTGACCGGTATTAGGCAATTTCTCTTTCAGATTGCAGTTCCTCCCATAGGTGCCAACTTTTTTTTTTTCTTTTGGGGGGGATGCTAAAATGATGCTCCCCACTGCCCAGTGGCACAGCCAGAGCAGAGCTGAGCAGGCTGCCCACTGACTCCCTGCCTTGCTGCCCTCCCCCCAGAAGCCCGGCGCTGTCTGTGCCATGGTGAGGCGTCCCCCGCGTACCCAGCCGCGGCAGGAGGCACAAGTCCGCGCCACCTCCCCCGCTGCTGCTGGGTGGGGAGGGGGCACCTCGCATGGCACTGCAGCTGGTGCAGGGTTCCCGGGGGGGCAGCAGGGTGGGGAGCCCCAAGCTCACAGTGGGCAGCCTGCATCTACCCCCACTCCACACACAAATCTGGGGGGGCACATGCCTTCCCATGCCCTCCTTCCCAGGAGTGCGTGTAGCAGCAGGGCCCCTTCCCCTGGCCCCCTGGACCGGCTGCCTGTAGCTCAGTCCCGCTCCTCGCCCTGGTCCCACGCCCCATGTGCTGCCCTGGTAGGGCAGTGCCCCCATGCCCAGCCCCTACCCCAACCCTCGGTCATCATGGGGGGCCTCAATATGCCCCCGCCCCCCACCACAGACTTGCCTGCAGGCAGCTGGGGGGAGCTGCTCTCCACCACTGCCTGGGGTGTATTCCTGGCCCCGTGCATATGTGCACGCACGCATGCATGTGGCACCCCCTGTGGCCTGCTCCCCACAGCCTCTTGCAGATGGCCACTCCGCCAGTCTGCAAGGGGAACCCCCCTTTCCCACATTTTTTGCGGTGAACAGGAAACCTGGATCTTCGCACGATACTGGGAATCCGGGACAGATGCTGCTCCAGTGTCATGCAGCCTGGGACGAGGACTCAGCGTTCCCATTTCAGGACTGTCCTGGCTAATTAGGGATGGGTGGTCACCCTGCCCTCTTCCTGAGGGGGCCAGGGCCCTCGGGCCCCCACGTACTCAGCACTTACGGCTCCTGCCTTCTGCCCAGACCTCCGGGGTTTTTCTGTTTTCTAATTGTACAAGGTTTCCTCCACCCTCGCGCCTCTGAATTCCAGTCCTTGGCCCACCCTGCGCAAAGCTGTGCTGCTGCCTGGCTTAGGACTTGCCATTCTCTCCTGTGGCTTTGGCCATACTTATAAAAATCCTCCCCTGTGTTTTGGGAACCGGAGCGAGCAATTCTCTAGCCAAGCTGTTGTGTGTCAGGCCTAACAGGTCATTGATATTGTGAACTTTTGGCTTTGACAAGAAGCCTGTGGCCCTGTGTAAGAGGGAAGGTCTCACGCCTTCACGTGGTTCCTTTTTGCAAATCTTGCAGTTGTCACTTAAAATTATAGGGTGGCTCCATCAAACCCTCTTGCTGCCCCTCTCCGGGTGATTCTGCACTGTTCCTTGAAGGGAAAGGAGTAGATGGGATCCTGACATTTATTTTCCTCCTTCCATGCTGAATTGAATGGCTCCGTGCTTTGACATCAAAAATCAGTGAAGCGATGGAAGGCGATTAGTGCAAGCTGAAGGCGCACAGGGTAGCTGTCTTGTAGCGGGGCTGTTCCATGTAGAGCAGTCAGTGATTTCCCTGTGAAACCTCCATGGGAGGAAAAAAAAGCAGCTTTGGGGCTCCGGCTTGTGGGGCTTCCTCTTTCAGCCCTGAAGTCCATAGGAAGATGTCCAAGTTCCCTTTCTTCCAGGACAACTGAATGGCTCCTGCTCCGCAGACTTCTGTTGCAAGGGGTAACAGCTGGAACTGCGCATTCATCCTTTTTCAGATAGGTGAAACCATTTGTTCGGAGGCTTCACTGTGGGGGCATGTCCGGAGCAGCTGAGCAAAGGTGGGGAGGGGAGAAGAGGGAGAGAAAAAGGAGCCAAACTGATTTTTTTTCCTTCTGTTTTGTTTTCTGTAAAAACATCTCCACAGCCAAGACAAATGAAGACGCCTGCCCCAGACATCGTTACCTTTTGTCTCCTCGGGCCCCGTGTCAGTTCCCAGATTATTTTTAAGAATTGTTTAATCTCGGAGCTTTTATTTCCCCCTGTAAATAAATGGTATTTAAAATTCCAGGGTGGCTTCAGATGCTAATACCAGCTGTCTAGACAGAGAGCAGCCCACGGACATGGCCATAAATAAAAATAGCCTTGGGGTTTTCAGGGATTTTTTTATACTCTTTCATCAAAGCCATTCTAGAGACAAAGGGCCATAAGATGGACCAGTCAGATGCATGCAGAGAGGCACTGGTCTTGCCTTCCTTGCCATCTGTGTAAGGGCATAGGAGATTGCTAGGGCAGTGTCAGGGTGGGCAATCAGTGGCACAGGAGTGGGGGGGGGGTGTGTGTGTGTGTGTGTGTGTGTGTAAACAGTTAATAGACATGAACCAGCAGTTCACACTCATTTTGCACAGAACCTGGGTTTGGTACATTGAAACTTTTTGCATACTGTAACGAGCTGCCCCTATGCACCTTTAAATCAGCTCTTAATGTAGCGTGAAAAGTAAAACAGTTCTTGCTGCCCAATTCTTCATTGCGACTATGCATAGGGATTGAGCGTCTTTGTGATGCTCTTCGCAGTTGGCGCTCCAATCTATTCCACCGACAAAGGAAACAAGGAGTGGGTTTTCTCTGAGCTGACTGTGTATTTAATGAGGGAGTTAGTCGTAGCGACATCTATCTGTGGAGGAAGACCTGGATTGCATGAGGTTCCTCCAAGGAAGTGGTAACTTCTCTGAGACACTGAAAATTAGTATGTTCCTCCCCCCCGAAATTCTTCACTTTGGGCCCCTTTTCTCCATCCTTACCTTCAAACACCCTGTAATCCAAATGCCAGCAAAGGTGTAAGGAACACACACAGAAGATATAAGACAAGAACAGTAAAGGCCCTGACCTGTATCTTTAGTCTCCTTGGCTCCCTGCCCCTATGATCTTTGCAGATTCCTCATGCATAAGAATTCAGACATTTATTTCTACCAGAGCTCATCAAAACAGCGGTGACCAACAGATAAAGAAAGGCTACATGAACAAGGAAGGGCTGTATACAAAGAATTGTCGCCACTGCCTGCCCAAGGCATGATACATGAACGTGTATCTCTGCGCCTCTTGAAACTAAAAACGTTAAGGACATTACAAAAGGCACTGGTGAAACCCCACCTGGAATGCGGTTTACATTGCTGATGACCCACGTTCAAGAAAGATGAACTTAAACTGGAATAGGTATGGAAAATGAGCTTCTGCAATGATCAGGGGGAAAATGTCCATCTTTGAAGAGGAGAGAAAAAGTGCTTAGCTTGAGTGTACAGCCTAGCAAAATAAAGGCTGAAAAAGGATACAACAGCCATGGATACATAGATTTCATAGATGTTAGGGCTGGAAGGGACCCCATGAGAGCATCGGATCCAGTCCCCTGCCCAAAGGGCAGGAAGTCAGCTGGGGTCAGATGCCCCCAGCAAGGTGAGCATCCAGGAGTTTCTTGAACGTATCCAGAGTAAGGGCTTGCACCGCTTCTGGGGGGAGTATATTCCAGACGCTGGAGACTCAGACAGTAAAGAAGTTTTTCCTTAAGTCCAGTCTAAAACGGTCTTCCAGCAGTTTGTGACCATTAGACAGTGTGTTCCCTTTGAGTGTCCTGGTGAACTGATGTTCCCCCAGATCCTGACGCACACCCCTTATGTACTTATAGGACTGCCACCAAGTCCCCCCTGAGACTTCTCTTCTCCGGGCTGAAGAGTCCCATGTCCCTCAGCCGCTCCTCATAAGGTCTGCTCTCATGACCTCTAATCGTGTGTGTGGCTCTCCTCTGGACCCTCTCAAGCTTCTCCACATCCTTTCTGAAGTGTGGAGCCCGGAAGTGGATGCAGTACTCCAGCTGCGGTCTCACCAAGGCCCGGTAAAGTGGGAGGATGACTTCCTGGGCCTTGCTTAAGATGCATCGGTAGATGCAAGCCAGAGTTGTATTTGCTTTGCTGGCTGCGGCATTGCATTGCTGGCTCATGTTCATCTTGTGATCAATCATGACCCCCAAGTCTCTTTCGGTCATGGTGCTAATGAGTGTAGCACTGCCAAACCTTGTAAGTGTGATGTGGGTCCTTGCACCTTGCATTTCTCTATGTTGAATGTCATCAGGTATTGATCCACCCGCCGTGCAAGCCTGTCCGGGTTGGCCCTGGTGATCCTGCGGCCTATCAGGTAGGGTGACCCCTTGGGCTGGTGGAAAACCAACAGAAAGCAATCATTGAGATTAGCTTTTTCCTGGGTGTCAGTTGTCAGTTGCCCCATTTGGTTCAGCAGGGGCCCAGTGTTGCCCTTGGGGTTTTTTCTGACCTCCCACATACCTGAAGAAGCACTTTTTATTGTCCTTGATTCCCATAGCCAGTTTGAATTCAGTTTCAGGTCTGCTCCCTACAGATGTGGGCCAGTGCTGCATAATCCTCCTTAGTGGTATTTCCCCACTTCCATCCCTTATGAGCTTCTCTTTTCAGATTCAGGAGGTCCATGAGTTCCCTATTGAGCCAAGAGGGTCTCTCAGCCCTTTTGTTACCTTTCCTATGGGCCGGAATAGACTTCCATTGTGCTTTTAGGATTGCGTCCTTAAGGAGGGACCACTCATCATGGACTTCCCTCCCTGTCAGATCGTGATCTCTCAGGGCCTCAAGAGCCAATCTCCTGAGCTGCTCCTCAGCTTTCCTAAAGTCAAGGATTTCTGCACTGCTGACTGATTTGCCAGCTTTGAGATGGATAGAGAAAGTAATCAACTCGTGGTCAATGACTGTCACCTAGCTTCCCTTCGATCCTCAGGTCGCTCACTAGATCATCCCTGGAGCGCTGTTGCCCACTCCCCCGAGAAGTGCCGCTGGCACTTCCAGGTGTGCCGCCGGCACTTCTGGGCTTGGCATCTGGCTATGGGGGGCGCCCCACCCCCTCCGGTCAGCAATCAGCCAGTTCCCTAGCAAATTTGTGGTCAAGCTCTTCCTCTTGGTTAGGAGGTCTGTAATAGTCTCCTACAGTTATAGCCCCTTCACCACGTTCTCCCCATATTCTAACCCAGAGGGTCTCAAGTCACCCTCCTTGGGTGCCAATCTCTGCTTGTAGGGATGTGTACTGCTCCTTCACATAAAAAGCTACACCCCTGCCCTTCCTTGCAACATGATCCCTCCTGTACAAGGTATAGCCATCAACACCTGTGGTCCAGTCATAGGTGGAATCCCACCAGGTCTCTGTTATCCCTATGGGATTGTATTCATTTCTGCTTAGCAGAAGGGCTAGTTCGTCCTGCTTGATCCCCAGGCTCCTGGCATTGTGTACAGGCAGCTAAGTTTGCAATCGGAAACCCTGGCCTTCCCTGTGAGCTTAGAAGAGTCCCGTCCTTGGGCTGGGGTCAGAGTAAGTTCCCTTGTGCTACCTGACTTGCTGATTCTCTGGTTGGTTGTCACTTCCAGGACTTGCGCTGGTGATTGTTCACCCATCCCCCGGTGATCTTAGTTTAAAGGCCAATAGCAGAGAAGGAGGAGAGCTATTTAAACTAAAAGATAATGTTGGTATGAGAACAAATAGGTATAAGCTGTCCATAAATAAACTTAGCCTGGAAGCTAGAAGAAAGTTGATAACCAACAGGGGAGTGAGGTCCTGGGAAAACCTTTTAAAAAGAGTAATGGATGCACCCCACGCCCGCCAAAAAAACAAACAAACAAGCAAACAAACCAACAACAAAAAACAACCCAATTAATTTTAAAATGAAACTTGACTGGTTTATGAAAAGGATTTATATAGCATGGATGTTTTCAAAGCAGCAGACTGGAGTCATTGACCCAGTAGGTCCTTTCCAGTTCTGTGCGCCATTAAGGTAAACGGCAGTGCAAGCACAGAGGGCCTGTCGTCCTCCTTGCAGGATCCGAGGGCTCTGGCTCTGCTCATCTGAACCCTCTGATGAGAAACAGGGGCAGTTAACATGTTCTTCACTAGGAGTTGAGATGGCAGATTACTGAGACTAGAATGGCAAGCTGAGGGGCTGCATGTGGTTCAGCAACTTCCAACAACTATGGCTTCCAGATAAGCTCTTCTCTTCTCTTCCTTTCCATTGGCAGGAGCTCAGGGAATAAGAAAGAGCTTTAGAAGAATTCCTAGGGGGTGCTTTCTCAGCAGAAAGCCATATTATTTCCAGGAAAGCTCCATTGCATAGGAATGAATGTGACTGTTCTCTCTAGGAATTGTCTAGAGAAATGCAGATCCACCTGGGTTCAGGAACCATGCAAACTCAAGGGCAAATTAGTCAGTAGTCCCCCACATGGGTAGTGTTACTGATTTCAGTGAAATTATCTGTGCATGCAGCTGCTCTTAAGTTGGAGTAAGGGGTACCTAATCTTGCATTCAGCACGAGTACACGTGATGGCTTGGGTACTGTCCAACAGTCCAGGATGAGCACCAGCTACCTCAGGGCAAATGAACTCACTTGACTAGCTGCTGGTTGCTGGAAATCAGATGCAGCTGAAATGTATTAGCTGATGAGATGTGACTCTTCCCTTTGCTTGGAAGTCACACTGACTCACGGTAATGACACCGTGATGCCAGACCTTTGGGTTTTTCCCTCTTAATTTTTGGGAACCCCTGCCTGTCTGTGATAAGGGTAACAATGCACTCTCCCCCCCTCACCATGGGTTCAAAGTTCAAAGCCTGTTGTGAAAGTACCAGCAATGTGCAAGCATGGCACTCTGTAAAAGTATCCCTCAAGTCAGCAGGGAGAGATGCTGCATTTCCACATTTGTAACAGCCTTTCCTCTCCTGTCTGTTTATGCATCTTACTTATGCCTTCCCTCTTTCACTCCCAGCGGTAAGTATTGATTAGCGTATTAACAGCAGTTTACATCTGGGACTCTCAAACCACTGTGCAGTCACAAATTATTTGCAGTCTCGCTGCCACCCTTACTCCAGCAAGTTCTGGATTAGGAGTATTTTTTTCCGGATGGGGGAAACTGAGGAACAGAATAAAATTAAATGACTTATCTAAGCTTGAAGAGTACATTGGCTGGGAGCCCATGTGTGTTGACTCTGTCACCTTCACAAATCTATGCTCCCTCTGCGCCAGCAGAGATTATCCCTCGTGAGTCCTGGCCCCTCTGGTTGTGTCATTCCCCCATGCCTTTCAGAGTGGGACGGATGTTAACCTGCTTAAACATCTCCTTCACTCAAGGATTCAGATGCACAGGTGCTCTAGGGGCTGAAGAAACAGATCCTATAATCAGCAGCATCACCGTACCCGTGAGGCACATATTCTTTCACCTTGTGAATGGGTGCATGGCTACGGCTTGTTGTCAGCGCGCACACACCGTCTAGGGGCAGAGAGACTTGTATGCTCCCTGCTGGCTTTCAAACGCTTGTTTAGCCTCTCTGCCATAGAGATGCAGAAAGAAAGAAGGCAGGACTGAAATAGGAAGGCTGGGAGAGTACAGGAGATCTGGCCGAGCCGCACGATGGCTTGTAGCAATACCTATAGCTACAGTCCGTGTTGTCAGTCTCTTACCGAGGGAGCAAATTCCTCTGTTCTTTTTTTAAATTGCACTGTTTTCTATTTTTAAGGGAAGACAGATATTTGGAGTGCTCCGCATGTGTTCATGAAATTCTGCTTTGTGTGTGCTTGCTAAGAAGCCTTGGTAAATTTTTCCCAGAGGGATCGGGCAGGGCTCCGGTACAGCAAGGCTGTTGTGCTGCTAGGAAGGGATCACAGCCAACTTCCTAAAAACCATGTTCTCAGGACATCTGATGTGAGAGTTCAGTGCTAATAGTCAACAGGAGGGCTGCTTGGAACAAAGACCTGGGGTTGGCGAGAGCTGAGCCCACAGAAGAACATGTTATATAAATATTATCACAAAGCAGTCCTCTCCAGTAAGAGCTCCCACTCAAGTGCTGCCTGCGCGTTAAAGAACTACAGCACTTTAAGAAACCAGGGATGTCTTGTGCCCTGACTGTACCAGACTCAATGTGCAATTCCTTTAGTTTCCTCCAGAAGTCCA
Organism: Crocodylus porosus; assembly: GCF_001723895.1. NCBI lineage: Eukaryota > Metazoa > Chordata > Crocodylia > Crocodylidae > Crocodylus > Crocodylus porosus. Next base: position 17,921,760 of record NW_017728926.1, read on the forward strand.
AGACTCTTGACAAGAAGGCCCGTAATGTATGCAGCTTGCTTCTTTTACATGTACATGGTATACCTGAAAAAATACTCTCCAGCTTGGCAGAGGGTCTTGCTTAAATTCTTCACATAAATTACAGACAGATGAGGATGAGACTCCAGGTGAGAAGGGATATTTATGTGCCACCATAAAACATTTTTTTTGTCTTTGCTCCATCAGAAGAGGCAGCTGTAGGCATGGGCTTAGTAGGCGGCCACCTATGGCTCCTCATGTAAGCGTAGCTGTGTCTCTCGTGCTATTGTGAGCCACTCACTCTCCTGTCCTTGGGGAGCTTCTGTCCATCTGTTCCTTCTCCAGAGGCCAGGTTTTGAGCTTTTCGTGGCCACTTTTTGCAGCTTTTCAAAAGGTCAGTTTGGAGACTGACAGTTGTGCCTGGTAGGAATGACCTAGCTGTTTGCATCCATATTATGATGGATTGGGAAGAGGAATGGAGAATGTCAAAGGGCGCTCAGAGTGAGATATTAGAAAGGAGCCCTTTGGAGCCCATTCAGACTATTATCGCTAATGCCACACCGTTAAAGGAGCATAAGCAGACTTCCTCCATTTCTTCTCAAAGCCCAATCACAATATAAGCAGAAGTCCACGGGGAATATCAAAGGATGCCTCTGTAAGACAGTCGAGAGGAAACTGCTTCTCCTTGTACTCGCATCTGAATCATGGATGTCCGGTACAAGGTAGAGAGGCAAGGATTTTTCTGGGTGGTATCCTTTATTGGACCAACTGCGTGGCTGGGAATAAGACAAGCTCTCAAATGTAAAGCACTCGTCAGCAGGTCACAAGATAGGGAAAGCCACACAGGGACTTAAAACGCAACAGGCAACTTCTTTCTCAGTCGGCCAGTTTGATCGGTAAGGTTAGCAGTAACCCTGGAACCTAGACACAGATTCAGGTGGGCTTGCGGGCACTGATGTGGAATATTTAATAAGTACACCTACAAATCCACTACGAACATTAGACTAGGGGGATTCAGACGTCCTTATAATGTGAATCACGTCATCTTACTGAGATTGCCTCGTGGCTACCTTCGCTCCAGTAGACGATTATGCAAATTGTTTGTGGGCCTTTACTCTCTCGTTTGGAATTGCACAATGTCTCTGAGTCGGCTCCAGTAATTGTTTACACAAGAACGAATACAGGCAACCCCCGCTTAATGCTGTTTTCCTTAGCCTTATTTCCCTGTAACGCTCGTTTTAAATTGATACCTGATTCCACTTGGCGCCCAGCAAATTGCGTTATAACGCTGACAGTCGCCATCTTGGGGCGTCAAATACTTTCGGTTTCGTTTAACTTTCGGTTTTTCAGGAACCAATGAAGAGTGGCTAAAGCAGGGGTTGCCTGAATTAAGAAAGTATCTAAAGGTGGCCTTTAACGTGACTTGGCTGCTGGAAGGAAGAAGGAACTGTCTCCACGTGATAAGCCATTTCTTGGCGGGCCAGTGGTAAGCCATGCACTACTGTTTATGAACTAATAGGCAAGACCTCATTCCAGCCATAGGTATTAGAAGCAGAAATATTTCAAGATGACTGTTACCTTAAAGAGCTTAGGAGTCTGACTTCCAGAGGCAATGAGCAGCTGAAGCTCTAAATGAATTCACCATAGGGGCAGACTTTGGTTTTTGCCAGCGGGTGGTTTTTTTAACCTACATTCCTGAGCTGAGCTCCGTGCATGCCCAGAAAAGGCACCGTGTTACTTCAACCCTGCTCGTGCGACGTTGCTCACGGGTGCTGAGCACCTGCTCATTGTTGTCAGTGGGGGCCCAGAACACCCGTGGAGTCGGCACCCATGGAAAACATCTGGAGTTGCAGAATCAGGAAGTCAGGCCGTAGCTGGCTAGCATGGAAGGGAACTGGATTCAGTGGAAAGATCTTTGCAATGTAGAAGGCATGATGCAGTAGATATCTCGTGAGGTATAAACTGTTAGAAAATGGCATAGAGAATGCGCTGGGTATATACCAGTACTTCCAGCTCAATGCAGAATCGCTGCAGTTCGGAGTGAAAGGTCACCGGCAGCGTTTCAGTCTGAAAGCTCCAAGTCTTTATAATATTGCAATAATCTATAAAGGTGAGAGCCCAAACTCTGTGGTCAAATTTACTCTGTCTGGTTGTGTTTCCTGTTCTCCACCTTCCTTTCTTCTCAGGATCTCAAAGCTATATACAGAGGACATTTCTCCCTCTGGAAGTCACTCTTTCTAGAGAGCTCATTCCTAAACAGATCGTCCCAGGAGGCTTCTTTAAGAAGGGACACGGTCAGCTGGGATCTGGTTTAAGGGAATGCTTCTCTCTTCTCCCTCCCATCCTACCAGTGATTCAGGCAGCTTTTGCTGTGTCAAAGTAATGTCATGTATTGCTTGTCAGGGGAAAGGGTCTGAGGAGAGGCCAGGCTAGGAGACGGAGAGATGTCCAGTTGAAAATGCTGTGCTCTCTCTCCTCCACAACTCTAAGCATGTGGCTAGAACATGTTTTCTTGAAATCTAAAATAGGATTTGTGCTTTATAAAAAACAGATGGGCAAACCAACGGAGCACTCAGACACAAAGAAGGAAATGAAGATGGCAGAGGCATGCCACAGTGCATGAATGACAAGGAAAGATTGCTTTCATTTCTTTTTTTGCTCTTCTCCCCCCCCTCTCCCTCCCCCTCTGCCCTGCTTTTATTCCTCTACTGCTTTTTTTTCCTCTTTTTTCTTTTCCAGTGTCATTCTGATGAAGGATCACGGTGCTTCAGTGTCCTGGGTAATGCGATTGAATGTCAGGGGGTCTAGGTGCAGTTTCTCTCTGTGCCAGCGACTTACTGTATGACCGCAAGCAAGTCACTTCTCCTCTCTGACCCAGGTCCCCTTCTTACTACAAGTTTTTTAAATAAAAATTGGGTATCTGACCAAATTAATATGTTTATGAAGAGCATCTGTTTTTTCCTCTTTAATTTTGTTTTGCCAAATATACGTGTGTTGGGGGGTGTGGGCGTGTGTGTACGTATTTATATATTTATATTTAAAGTTTTGTTTGTATTTTTATTTATTTACTTATTTTTGTCAAAAGGTCAGACTTTTTCCTGGAGTGGAAATTTCCTGACCAGTTCTACTTCCCACCTCTTGTGCATTTTGTCTACTTAACTAATATGTCCTGTAGGGAGGAGACAGTCCCTTGCTAAGTGGTTGTTCAGCACCTAGCACTATGTTGTCCCACGCTTGATCGTAATCCATACCGTAACATAACTCCTCTTCCATGTCACGTCTTTTCCCCGTTATCTCCGTCCCCTCCTCGATATGCACTCTGGCTATCCTCCCATTCCAACTCACCAACGGTTCACGAGACTGCTGCCCCACCCACAAAAATGAAAAAAATAACTTTCAGCAATAACTGGTTACCTGTAGAGACTGAATTGTCGAGAGGAAGTAACAGTATTCTGCGAAGACCTACGCTCCCGAAACGAGACTCCAACCAGAGTTGTTCTTAAGAATCCAATACCCATGCCCCCCGCTTCTGTGCCCTGTTTTATCACTGTTATAATTAAGTGGTGACATTAATTTAAAGAATTGCATTTCAGCTTTACCAATCTCTTCAATGGGGGCAGGCTGTACTTTTCCTCTGTTTCACTCTTTTCATAAACTCAGGCAGGCAATGGTCCATGCTTCACAGTTGGCTCACATTGTTCAATTGTTTTTTTCCCCCCCATAAATATAGGACTTGATATAAATATAGACTTAATGTTAGATTCTGGTAGATTCCAGTGGAAAAAAATACCAGTTCTCCAAACTACTATGAATGGGCTCACTTCTACACTGGTTATTTAATCAGGATTGGCTTTTAAATAAAGAACAAATAAAATTGCACAGGGCACCTTGGGCTTTCTTAAAGTAATCATTTAAGGCAGGGCTTTGTCTATTGTAGATGGGGTCTCTAGCACAAAATTCAGTTAGAAAACAGAGATCTTATTGTAGTATGAAATATGGTTAAATCATCTCTAATCTAAACCCCACTGATGTCACTGAGAGCTTTCCCATTGACTTCACTGATGCCAGTATTTGTTTCTCTCTCTGGCCTCATTTCAGGAAAGGACTCAAGGATGTGTTTAAATGATGCAACTTAAGCACCTGCTTAGAGGTAAGCACATGCTTCTGTGCCTTCCCTTGATGGCTCTGTATCTGGGCTTTCATTAGCACAAATGCATAATTGGTGGGTGTGTCTATTCATGCATTAAGGTGCTTTTTCTAATGTGCATTAAATTTAGTACCTCCAATGTGAGGTACTAAAGAAATGCACGTCAGGCTACCTTAATACGCAGTAATGATGCACATGGTTTTTAGGTGACACTTAATGTGCAGTAGCCTGTTTTACTGCACATTTAGCAAAATTGAATTTTTTTTATGTGACGCTTTAATGTGCAGTAAAATAGGCTACTGTGCATTAAAGCACACATGTAGACATGCCTGGTGTTCCTCAAAGGATACCAAAGACAGAAAACGAGGAGGAGGAAGATCACTACATACCTGAACTGGTTGAAATGTTTCTCATTTAAACAAATTTTCCATTTAAAAATACAGTTTCTTTGAAATCGGCGCTTTGCAGGAACATGTCTAGTGCAATGACATCTAAACGTTTTTTCCCTTAAAAATGTAGTTTTTATTCTGTTTTGTTTCATCTTGACATTATTTTACTGTATTCACATTTAACACGTGCGTACGATTTAATATCGTATAAACATTGAACTTAATCAAAACAGCATTGTGATGGTTTTGAATCAAAATCCTGGGGAATTCACCCTCTGTGGGAAATTTCAGAGAGTCACAGACGTTTAGGGCTGGAAGGGACCTTGTGAGATCATCGGGTCCAGCCCCCCTGCTTGGAGCAGGAAAGACTTCTGGGGTCAAATAACCCCAGCAAGGTGTGCATCCAGCCACCTTCGAAATATCAAAATGTCTTCATTCCAGAAAATAAAAAATCATTGCAATGCACAATAAAAGAATGCCAGAACTATCAGAATATTCAGCAGTAATGAAACTCCGGTGGCTGAATGGCCCTCCTGATGAGCAGTGGTGAAGGTAATAGAAAAATGTGCCGTACAAAGTGTTCTGTAACACTGCCCAGCCCTGTATGTGCGCCACATTGACAAACTTTATATTGTGCTTTAACCTGGCCAATGAGAAGATCTAGACCATTGTAACCCTGAAGTTGCCCATTGCTCCCTTCATAGCACTGGCTTTCAGCCACCTTGGATTACCCAACTGGGCAGAAAACCAGCATAAATCAACCCGGCAGAAGGTTCTCCTGGTGTCACGTCACCTAGAGAGCACTTTGAGCAGGAGGATACAGCTTAAATGTTATGCCTCTGAACCTAATCCTCTCAAGGATTTGGAAATATCCCTTGCATGTAAAAGGCTAAAAACTCCGCCATCTGCTCATAAACAGTACCAGTGATGGCATGCTTTTTTCTAGTAGCGCTGTATTGCCAAGGCAATGATGGATGTGACAGAGAAGCACGATGCAGAGAACAGTGCATCGGAGAACGTGAGGGCACCAGCAGCATCTCAGTTTCTTACCTTCTCCCTCCTTGGGCTGTGGTCCTGATTGGGCAGTGGAAATTCAAAATGAGAAGCCCGAGTTGAACTGGAGTGGATTCCAGGCACAGCCGCTCATGTGCACGTGAAGACCTTGAAGGAGATTTTATTGCTGGAGTCACATGAGGGCAAGGTCTTATGAAGTCTCCTAGTTTGGGGGAAGAAGCGTTTTACTCTCTCACCCCACTTTTGCATTGCCTTGGAGCCAAGAGGAGCAAGTCCATTTCCCATAGACTTTTCCCAGCCCTCTTGTTAAGAGGCTCTCTCCCCCTTCATCTTTTGCAGGAAGTGCTGTTGAGAACGGTGGTGGAAATGGATGGAGAAGAGGAGGGCAGCTGTGTTTCTAGTAGGTTGTATTTGTTACTGCGGGGGTCAGAACGATTGTTCACCTCTGCTGACGCCCCCCAGACACAGCAGTTTGCTCTAGGCCGAGGCTGCGCCTGTTGGTGAGAGATGATATGGTGAGGTTTCTGCAACAAACGTTGGACTACCCATGAGAAATAAAGGCTGTTTCAAATTCTCTTGTTCACTGCAGTGCTGTCCAAGATGTTTCCTTCTCTTTGTCCCAGGTGAGCTTTCCTGATTTTCCTCCAGGAAGGTGAGGCAAGCCTAGCCAAGAAGGTGGTATGCTTTCATCTGTCTCAGGAATTGCTCTGGTCTCACTAGAGCTGAGGAACGAAGGGAAGAGAGCGGTTTTCCAGGTAGCACCTAATGCAAGTTGAGCAACCGCATCTTGCTCGGAGCAGTACGCTGGGGAAGAAACCACCCGTCAATACTTAACCTTCCTCCTCTCTCATCCTCTGAGCAAAGAAAACGCTGTCCTTGTTTTCTCTCTTCCCTCCTTCTCTTAGTATACTCTTCCCTCTCTCTCTCCACTCAGTGATGCATTGCACATGCTGCCTGTTGGCTCTCCCTCATCTCAGTGGCTTTAGGCAAAATCTTTACTGGTATCTTTTGAAGAGCTTGAAAGACAGTGAAGCTGGAAGCTACCCATCTCTGACTGTGGAAACAAGACTGCAATAACTCTCCCTTCAGCTCTGGGTCTTTCTGATTCTCTTCCCCACTCCCTGCTGGCACTTGGTGGAGGAGTCACAGCAGCAACCAGCAGACCAGCATTCAGGCTCTGCTGGGGTGGGTGGGGTGGGGGCTGTGGCACTCACTCTAGCACTGACAAAGGAAAATGCAAGCAAAGGTCTGGTGTGGAGGATACAGCTGCATCCTCTTGAATGTAGAGGCTGTAGCGGATATGGCCCTCCCTTTCAGGGACCTGTCACCGTTCCACTGGCTGCTTTCTCCGGAAGCCCTGGCCATGATACACCCACTAGGAATGAATATTGCTCATAGCCTCTTTAATCAAAATATAACCCAGACTGCAGTAATTCAGATCCCCTCTCCAGCCTCTGGGTGGGAAGCTCTAGCAGGATAAAGGAAGGGTAGAACATAAGCTCCATTGCTCTCAAAGATAGCGGTAGGACAGGTTTCGGCTCACTGGAGGGCACGGTGCTTCGCCGGCCCCACACTGACATCACTGTATATATTTAGAGCGTTCTCAGCATTGCAGCGTCTGTAGCGTATCGGGGTATGTCGACGCCATCCGACGTACTGTTCTGGGGCCAAAGAGGGTCGTCTGACCCCAGCACTCTTTCCTACCCAGGGCAGGAGGTCAGACTCGATGATCTCACTAAGGGCCCTGCTGGCCCTAAAAACCTATGAAATCTATGCCAGCATAGTCATCCAACATATGCCATGCTGGAGCTAAAGTGACAGTGCTATGAGGCTGGGCGTGCCATATCTTTTTGTATCATATTACCTTTATACTGACGTACATGCTGCTAGAGCTGGCGTAAGATGCCAATGGCCGGTAGCATGGTAGCCACTGCAATATCCACAGCCCACGGGAACACCCACCAGCCAGGCAGCTGTGGTCCTGTAACCAGATCCGTACCGATATGATGTCAGTCACCGACAGCACGCTACTCGTGTCTGGGAGAGAGGGAGGCACGTCATCCAGCAGGCTCGTTCTGGCACGCTTCTGTCAAAGGTGGCCCGGAAACTGTGCCCTCGAGGCCTTTCGGGAGCCAAGGTTCCCAGCTCTGCTCATTTCTACCTAGTTGTTTGCATATAAGTGACATGTCCCCTCCTTTTTCCCCCCCAGGTGTTGAAGGGGCAAGAAGAGGAGGGAAGGGCTGGGTTATTTTGCCGGCTGCCCGTCCTCGCAGCAGAGCCCCCTCCTGCAGCCGCTTTCCACTGCACCAGCCCTTTAGCACGGGGCAGTGCGGGGGCTGCGCTCACGCCGAAGTTGCTCTCTTCTCTGCCTTGCAAGGAGAGCCAGGTGGTTTGCGAGGGCAGCCCGGGCAGCTATTAGCCAGCAGCCCGGATTCATGTGTCAGATCAAATGACAATGAAGCTCAGAGGAGTGAGTTAATCCTCGCCCTCCCCTCCTTCGCAAAATAAAATAAGTCTCGCTCAAGGAAATCCTCTGGGCCAGTTCATATTTTTCTCCTCAGATTGGCGCGTCCAATTGAGGTGGGAACCGGGCCAAGAGAAATCACAGGGTGTGAGCCGCCGAAACGGCGTCCAAGCCTCACAAGTGCGCGGTCCTGGGGCCCACACACTGCCAGCCCCACACGGCCTTCCAGAGGCCTGAAACCTGAAGCCAGGAGATGTCGGGCAGACAGTTAAAGAAAGGCCCCTCGTGCTTCCCCTTGTAGGTCCCTGCCCTTGCGGCAAGCCCAGGCAGCTCTGCTTTGCCCAGCGGCCGCCCTCTTTGATTCTTCATCTCGGCGCCAGGCTCGCTGGGCGATACATGGAGGTCACCTACCTAGCAAAGCCAGGAGCCCCCACCATGGGGCTGGGGCAGTAATGAGCTTGACAAGTAGGAAAGGCTCGGTGACAAGTTTTGGCCCACCAGCTAAAGGGCCGTTGGCTCTGTTCTCGGGCCGCATTTCCTGCTGCTTTGACAGCCAGTGGTCCTGGCGGTGAGTGCGTGTGCTGGGGGGGCCAAACAGGGTGTCTGGAAATACACGTGCTCCCCGGTGCAGGGGAGGTGCTTTAATTAGCACGGCTCTGGCAGCCACGCTAATTAAAGTGCCTGCAGCGTCACGTGTATTCAGCGTCCCTGGGTCTCCAAATGGTTCACCAGAGCGCCCCAAGGGATGACGAGGTCGAACGGTCACAAACTCCTGCGAGACCGTTTCAGGCTGGACATAAGGAAGAATTTCTTTACTGTCCGAGCCCCCAAGGTCTGGAACAGTC
>NW_017728926.1:17930715-17952533 GCF_001723895.1 Crocodylus porosus
CTGGGATCCTATGACCCCAGCTGACTTCCTGCCCTTTGGGCAGGGGGCTGGACTCGATGATCTCCCGAGGTCCCTTCCAGCCCTGATGTCTATGTAATCTATGAAATCCATGAAAGTGCCCCTGCCACCATTTTGAAACGCAGGGACTCTGAACACGTGATGCGGGGGCTGGTGGGGCAAGTTAATTAGCATGCTCCAGCAGACTCGATTAATAGAGTCTGCGCCAACGTGTGCTAATTAGCATGTATCAGAGCAGAAGTCCCTCACGTGCATAGATGCCCTGGGGCACCGGCGTTCTGCGCACAGTTGTGCCATTTACTCTGCTTGGGATATTAAGGAACCGTCTCTGCCTCAGTTTGCCCGTCTATAAAATTAGAGAGGAGGCTCAGCTACCTGACAGCACTGGCGTCTCATTAATGCCATAAAAATGATTTCAGATCCAATCCTGAGATGAAAGGCAGCACCCGCGGCAGAATTTCAGCCTGGATTGATGAAAGTCAGGAGATGGAGGTGGAAGCTGAAGCTAAACAAACTGCCTAAAAATGAGGTACAATTTTTTCCATATGACTTATTTTTGTTATTAACGTAAACACGTCACCATATCAAACACACACACACAAACAATGTAATCAAAACCCATTTGGGAGTACAAGCTGTCATCATTCACATCAGTGTTGCAGTGACTTTCCTCAAAGTCACTATCCATCAGGTTTGGCTCAAGGAGGACAGGACTATTTCTCCTGCTGTCTTTTCGTTACTGAATCTACTTATATCACCACATTACTATATAATTGTCATACTTTTCTTTTACATTCCCCTTGGGTTACAGAATTGTAGCATGGCAACCAGGTGCCATGAAAAATCCTCATACTTGGCTTTTAGCAAAGCAGATCATTCTTCCATGGTAAGAGGTGAATATTTTTAACAGCAAGGGGAATTAGTCACTGGAACAGTTTAACAGGGGCTGTGGTGGCCTCTCTGTCAGGGGCAGTTTTTAAAACAAGACTGGATGCTTTTCAGAGTGGTACTCTAGTCCAAACAGGAACTAATACAAGGAGGCTCTATGGCTTTTGCTACCCAGGAGGTCGGCCCAGATGATCACAAAGGCCCCTTCTGGCTGTATAATGGAGAATCATCATTCTCCACAGGCACCTCCCTGCTCTTATACCAAAGCAGAGCGCGTGCGGGCATCAGCAGGTATTCCTGAGAAGCCACAACCTGGAGATGTGGCTACTGCTTGGAAGGACAGTTTAACATAAACTCTGGCTTAGGATGTTCCACCTTTGCCTATCCTTGAGAGTCTCAAGCAGCCACAAAATGACTATGGCATTTGATGTTTGTGGTATCTAACCTCATGGGAGGCCCAGGACTAAATTAGCCATTTCAGAGAAGGGCGGGGGAGAGGGGGGGTCTTCTGGCAGGGTTGTGAGAGATGTCTGGGAGTTGGGCTCAGGCTGGCCCCCTAGTGGCTGGACAGACCCAGCAGGGAGGCCTCCTGGGTTACTGTGCAGTAATGCGTCTACACGTGCATTACTGTGCAGTATCTAATTGGGCATAAATTTGATACCTGCATGATGCAGGTATCAAACTTATACTCAAGTTGGCATAAGTCACCATAGTTACTGTGCAGTATGGGCATACATGTGTAGACGCACACCCATACTGCGCAGTAATTTCAGTTACTGTGCAGTAAATGCTCACATGTGGACTCACCCCCAGAGCAGCAGAAGATGCTGCCATTTAGGAGTCAGAGGCATCATCCAGGCAAGAAGGGGGATCCAGGACTGAGACAGGAGGGAGAGGAGCTAAAAGGCAAAAGTAAGGAGCATTAGCAGAATGGTGGTAGGTCTCAGGCCTGGAATAGCAGGGGAGCTGCATATCAGTGACAAATCAGGAGTGAAAGATGTTGACAGAGTTGTAGGGAGTTAGGAATGGTATAGTAGGGGGCTGCTGGTTAGGTGTGAAGGATATGGGATAGTTTTAGGGGAGCTGGCATGAAGCTGGCTAAGCATCTAAGGAAGTGAGCTTCAACTCAATAAGCCTTGTGATATATATTTCTACTTTGGTTAGTCTATACAGTGTAAATCTACCCTGCCTTCTGCTAGGCACCACATACTTTATTTTAGCTTAGGAAAAAAAAAAGAGTGAATCAAAATAAAAAGATCAAACTCCTCACTCTGGTTGTAAAAGTGGAGAGGATTGGCTTCTCATCCTCTTAGCAGAAAAACAACCCTGCAAATGCAGACAGCAGCCAAACCAGAGAAACTGTTTCAAGGTCTCTTTGTGTTTCCCAGGAGCTCTCTGCTAGCTATTCTCACCGTGAAGGCAGGAGAAAGGGCTACACCTGCCTTTTGGGCAACCGTAAAAGGAAGTGACTCTAGCCTTCAAATGTTCTTAGCAGCCGAGTCCTGCCAGCAAAGCTTCTGCATGGAAACCCCCTGGGGAGAGGCCAGGAAGGCAGCTTTCAAGTTTTATTGTAATTGAAATTGTGAAGGGGGGCCAGAAGGGGAGAAAGTCTTTTGATTTTGATTTTTAATTTTTTTTTGCAATCTCGGCTTGGTTCTAATTAGGTGATGCAAATTCTTCAGATGAACTGCAGGTCTGGGGGGATATAAGGTTTTACAGAGCCCAAAGTGAGGTTGTGTGTTTTGTACCTCGTTTCCTAGCAGCACAAACCACATGGATGTGAGAGGCTGTTTTATGATCCGCCAGGGCTGTCGTTGGACAGGCTACAGTGAGCGGAGTTATTCCAGTTGTGCTGGATCACTTTTTTCTTTTCTTTTTTTGCCACCAGGCAAGTGTGAGAGAGGATGGATTCCTTCATTCCTCCCACCACCAGCGCTCACTCCCTGGACTTGGCAGCGGCCCTCTTCTCACCTCCCTCCCAAGCCCTTCTCTCTTGCTGGATAGGATTTCACCAAGCATTTCTAAAGAAGCAAATGAGCTGAGCTGGTTACTCTTTCAATTGCTCATCTCTGCAGCCTTTCAGTAAAAATACTTTGTGCTCAGACTGAACAGCAACCTCTGTCAGAGGATTTCTAACCACTTGCCAAACACCAGCAAGCTCAGCCTCACAATGCCCCCACATGGGAGGTTAGAGCTATTCTCTTCATTTTACGGATAGAGACACAAAGTGAGTAAGTGACTAGCCCAAGGTCACACAGCAAGTCAGGTTCAGAGCAAAAGACCCTTGGTAGCCTTGTCCCCTTGCTCTTTTTTTCCCCTTTCTCAGCTTCTTTTCTCCAGTGAGTGTCACATGAGCCTAATCTGGTGACCAGAAGTAACAAACTGTTCTTCCTGTCACTCAGTCTGGCCTTTTTGCAAATCATGTTGAGAAATATAAAAGCCTTTTTTTTTTCTTTTCGTACAGCTGGGCCTGAAGAACGTGAATCCTTTTCAGTCTGGAGGAGGTTTGCCTGTGGATCCAAAGTATGGCTGCCTCTCCTTGCTGGAATGGGCGCTGCAACCAGCTGCTTCTAGACAGAAGTAACCTTCACAATATTTCTTTGGTTTCACCAGAATCTGGGGCGAGACTCAAACTGTGCACAGTAATGTTTTCCAGAACCTAGCGTAAGAAGCCTGACTTCTCACTTGAGATGAAGACTTTCCATGCTGCCCAAATCTCTGGGTTATCAAGACTGAGAATGCTCATCCTCTGACTTTCAATACGCAGAGGAGAAAAAATCCCAGCAGGGAGATGCTGCTGTTCAGCTTTGCTTTTCCACAGTATCCTCCAGGCTGTTGTATTACCAGTTGCTCTGTGGTCTGCGCAAGAGTGATATCATGAGTCATGCAGAGAGGGCAACAAGTCCAAGGTGTGGGCAAAGCAGCAAACTTCTAATTAAAGATGAAACAGAGAGATAAGTGGAGGCTGCTCCAGTGGGTGGGAGGTGAAAAGGGGAGTATAAATTACAGCTGCACAAAATGGCATTAGACATTAGATAACAGCAACCATGAGATGCATGTGTGACCTAAAAGTCCAGTCAGGGATATTTTTTCCAGAAATATGCAGCGGAAGGGGCCTTTTTTGCAGCTTTCACCACACATTTGAGAAGTTACACCTTTGGCCTTCAGCTAATGCTGTGGCTGCTCCTATATCACACATACAGGGTGGAGTCAACGTTCATCAGGATTCACACAGGTCAGCCGGGGTTAGAGTCTTTTTAACCTCTGCCTTCATCCAATATGTAAAGATTTCTGTCAAGAGCTTATCCTTTGCTTTTTGGAGGTACCAAGAATGCCCAACTCCCACTGACGTCACAGGGCGGTCAGGTGCCTAGCTGCTCTGAAAATCAGCCTAGCCATCCCTCAGATCTAATCTCCCACGTGTGTGACATCTTTCATCCAAGAACCTCAAAGCACATCAGCAAGGGGAGGTAAGAATTATTTCTTTCTTTTACAGCTAGAGATAAGGCATGAAGAATGACCTACCTGAGGTCCCACAGTGGGAAAGCTGGAAAATGGTCCCCAGGAAGCTTGACTCCCAATCTCCTATTTGAAAAGCAGGGACTTGCTGCTGGATGTCCTAAGGCTAAGCTGGGGAAGTGAAAAGGGCTTAGAGATGGTAGTTGATGGAGTGAAGATACTAAGAGCCCCAGTTCCAAGAGGAATCACAGATCAGATTGTCCCCTCCAGTCACTATATGCTTAAGTGGGGAAACTGTAGATTGAGGTCAGTGTAACAGTGGAAACAGGCTGCTTATGGAGGAAAATTTTGCTATAAAACCATTTGGTTCAGCTGAGTCAAATCCAGCCTGATCTAGGATTTGCACCAGTTGTTATCAGAAACCTGCTGAACAGTGAGCACTAGTTTCTCATCTGTCAGGCTTGGAGTTGAGCTCTTAGTCCTTGTGGGGATATTGTTCACAACGCACAGGTGCAGGCAGGGAGTGGGGAGGAGTTGATTGATGGTGGTGATGGTTTACTGTAGTGACAGCTGTGCCCATTCATGAGCAAACCATAAGCCAAGCTATGGCATGTCTTTGTGTGTATGTATGTGTATGCAAAGTTCAGAAACACAAGGTTCAGATCTGCAGATCAAGTTTTCCCAAGTAAAACAGAGTAAGGCAGAGTGTTTGAAGCCTGAGCTTTTGCTTTGACCCTTCACACAGATATAAGGAAGAGTCAGAATGTCTGTCTGTCTCCTAAATTGGGTGTTCAGACCTGGTTTGGACCCATTTCTGCAATTCAGTGACAACTGAGGTACAAGGTTATTCCTGGGCAAAGCTGGTTCCTCTGGTGTATGGCCCCTTTACAGGACCCTTGGATGTTAGGTGCATAGCCGGGTGGAATTCAGCTGGGACTTGTATCCCCCTCCCAGAGGGAAGATCAGGAGGGTGTGCAAGAAGGGAGAGATCAAGCTAACCTATAGGCTGCCAAGGCCATGTAGGAAGAGTCAGAGCACTCTCTTTTGTTCCACCCCGGGCACATCTACATGAGACACCTCACCGTGTGTTAAACTAATCTAATGCACAGTAAAGCCTCACCATCTACACATGCCATTGCACAGGGCTTACTGCACGGTATATTAGGCTACTGTGCCATTTGCTAGTCCCGGGAAATACAGGTACTAGATTACCGGCGCATTAGCAATTTGCTCCTGGTCAGTCCCTGGGGGGTGGCGAGAACTGTGCTGGCTGCAGGGGCAGCTGTCTCTCCACCATGTGGGGATCAGGATCCAAAGCTGTCCCAGCAGCTGGAACTTCTGTGTGATAGTGCCACCAAGCAGGGATGGCTCTCGAAGCCACCTGGGGATTAGGACCGGTCCCCAGGTCCCCTGCCAGACCTGGGGATGGCACTCAGGGGAGCCTGCAAAGAACATTCAGGCACATTAATTGCATGTGTAGACATGCCCCCTGTGCCCTACTGTTAGCTGTTTGAGCATGATTTTCTGTCCCCAGTATCTCGCCTCCATGTCCAGAAATGAGATCCACCATAATCAGTTTGCAGAGGGTGCATGAGACGCACCTGCTCCCTCCCAACCACCCCATGCTTACCGCTGATTGCAGATTTCGTACAACACACCCCTCGTGGCCGCGGCCCAGGCACCAAGTCCCAGTTTATGTTAAATCTGATGGCATTGTGATGTCCACATGTGAAAGCCTTGTCAGAAGGTCTATAAAAAGCCTAACACTCATCTGAAGGAAAGTGCAAATGCCACGGCCAAAGCCCTGTTTTGATATATTATTCAGCACATTATATCCAGATGTTCAGGAGTTTGTCCTTTGTAGTTTTCCGTGAGGTAAAGGACCCAGGTTTGCTCCCTTGCACGCTGGTATAAAGTTCCTGACTTAACAGTCATTCCAGATTTGTATGGATGATAGTGAGAGCATGATCTGTCTCTCAAGCTTCTCCTTTTGGGAAAATTATGCTGGTTCAGGAGTAATCACAAAGTTTAACCTGTTTGACTGCTTCTTCATCTCAGTGAGGGAAAGTTCCTCCACTGCTGGACACACAGAGGATACCTGCCCACAGCTGGTGGCCAAATGCCACCCAAGCTAAACATCAGAGAGAGAAAAATCAGCCTTGCTTGAAAGGAGAGGAACAGGCATGGAAAATCCCTCTAATTACTGCAAATTGCAGCCAAAACCACTTGAAAGTGGAACAGTTCATGCTGGTAAAGCAGACTTCATAGGTTGAAAATGTCGTGTTTAATTAGCAAATCATTTCTTCAGAGTCACATACACAGAGTAAGTTACCCCATATGTCCGCATTGGTAGGAAATGTGGCAGCCTCACAGGAAATGAGCTGGATCTTCAGGACTTCTCAAAGGAAATACCTTGTCCCTAGGGACTTCACAGCAGCAGAGATGCAGGGTTTATGCTAACACTTGTTAGAGCAAAGGGACCCTCCCAAGAGGGAAGCTGGCTCTGGGAACCTCCTGAAACTTCAGCTGGCTCAAGGAACTGTGCAGAAGCTCATCTGGCTCGGGGCCTCTTGCAGGAGCTCAGCTGGCTGGGGTTATATTGTGCTACACATCCATCATTCTTTTGTTTCTTCCTCCCCTCTGAAGAGAGTGATCCAGCGGAGATAACCTGTGGATTGTGCCAGAAGCTAGTTCAGGGCCCGTGAGTTTTCTCATTCCTCGGTTAGGTTTTCCAGAGCGCTCCCCATCCAAATCTTTCTGGTGACAAAAGGGAAGGTGGTAGCTGGCATCACTGTTGTGCCATGCAAGGATGCATTGCTTTTTGAGGTCTGAGTCACATTCTGCTCTCCGATGTGCACTTTGCTGTGATGCAAAATAGGTGAGGGAAGGGTTTGTGGGTATTAACATGAATTCAGGTTGATTGGTGTTCAAGCCTACCTCCTCTTCGATTGAGCCTTCGCTTTAGTTTTCACACACGCTACCTAGGTATCGGTGCTTCCTCAAAAACATTTGTGGAGCTGCAGTTTACAGGGCAAACCAAAGCACGTGCTTTCATTTGCTCATTTGTGCACAGAGGAAAACACACTCAACACCTGTATCATGGGCCTGATTCTCAACTGTTTTGCACTGTGTGCCCACTTGCAGCTAGGCAGAGTGAGTGAAAAATGGGCCACTTACTCCAGTAGATTGAAGTCAGTGGAATGAATCCTATTTAATGGCTTTGACTCTAGCCCCGAAACCAGCAGTGGGACTTTACACCTACGTGTCCCAGGTTCCAGTGGCAGATCAGCCTGCTCAGCCATGGATGTCATGTCCGTGGCTGTGCTTTAATATGGAGACAGGGATGAATGCTGTAGGGCACGACAAGTAATAAGTCAGGCATAACAAGCTACCAACCCAGGGCAAAGGAGTATGGTAAAATCTGTGCTGGTGCAGAATGAGCCAGTTTGCATATGGCTATGCCATGAATTGATCACATTTAACCGTGAAATAACTCCACCAATAGATGCACGCCATAGGCAGGACGGACCCAAAGCCTTTCTGTTGGTTTATTTCAGCATCTCTGAAGGTATTTCTGCCAACAGTTGGATTTATTCTTCTTCCTGCTTCCTCCCCCGTCATTTTTTTCTATGCACACCACTCTTCCTCCCCGCATCCCCTTCTTCTCCCCATACAGGTTCCCTGCTCCATCCCCCGCCTGCCTCCTCTGCCAGCCCACATGTAAAAAAGATGACATCCTCCTGCAGGCACCTCGAAGGCCTCCGTCTGTGCCGTGAGCAGAGCGGCTTCCTGTCGGAGATGGGGCCAGACGGCTCAGCGGTTTATTCCTCCTGCTCTGGCTCCGCTTCAGAGAGCTGAGGCAGACAGCGTCATGCAAGTGGTGCTGCCCACATGGCTTTGCGGAGAAGGCAGAGCAGGCTGTAACTAATCAGGATTACACCGCAATTAAATAAGAGACAGACAGACAGTGCCCTGCTTTAGGAAAGGAAAGGAGGAGGTCTGCAGGGTTCCCGAGGGGCTCGTGTGTGCTAAATAGGAACTCTACTTTACTCTTCTCGAATGCCTTTCACCCCAGCACCTCCAAGTGCTCTGAGACAGAAACCAACCATCCTTCACACCATCTGTGGAAAATATTGATATCCAGTGTTAGTAAAATACAAGGCATGGGGAGGTGAAATGATTTTCCTGAGGTCAGCCCATGAATCAGTAATAGAGCCGGGAAGAGACTCCAGATGACCCAGCTCCCAGCCCCAGATCCAAACTCACTAGCTGCCATGCTTCCTGCAGGCACAACATGAGCGAGCCAGGGATAATGAGTCAGACCTGATATTGTTCCTCACAGACCAAAGCTTTTCTTGGTGTTCTGCAGGAATCCTTGTCTCCTTCTCCTGACAAACCTTCCTTGCCAACCTGCCCTGGGCTTTTTCCTTCTTTCGGCTCATTTTTATGCTCTGAGCCTTGGCAGAATGGACCCAATGGGTTGAGTTGGCAGTCCTGCCTCCTGGCCCACCCCTTCTTGTCTTTACTTTATTGGCCAAACTTTCCCGTACGGCCACTGTGTTTTGCTTTCAGCACACTGCCCAGGGATGTTCCTAGGATCCTGCCCCTCAGCAGAGGCAGCTGTTGCTTTCCACTCTGTCTGGATGCAGCCTAGGGAAGTAAGGAAGAAGGTTGTGCTGTTAGCTCCTTATGCAGCAAAGATATATGAAGAAATTGCATGGGCATCATTAGGTCTGAAATGACCAAGTTTGCCAAAAATAAAGACCTACCAGTACCTACCTATATTTTGGAGCTCTGACTGGTTTCTGGAAGGTGCTACAGTGCAGAGTGAAGTTAGCACAGCTGCAAGGGTCACAAACTGTTTAAAATGGTACCACCCTATTCCCATACCCTGCAAAGAAGGCAGACACATTTCTCTTTTCTTTTCACAAATACTTCATAGTTTCATAGTTCCTAAGGTCGGAAGGGACCTGAGCAGATCATCAAGTCCAACCCCCTGCCACAGCAGGAAGGAGTACTGGGGTCAAACAACCCCGGCTAGGTGATTATCTAGCCTCCTTTTGACGACCCCCAGGGTAGGAGCCAGCACCACTTCATTTGGAAGTTGGTTCCAGCTCCTAGCCGCCCTGACAGTGAAGTAGCACCTCCTGATGTCTAGTCTGAATTTACTCTCAGTCAACTTATGGCCATTATTCCTCGTTACTCCCGGTAGGGCTTGGGGGAATAGGGACTCTCCTATAGTCTGCTGGTCTCCCTTGGCCAGTTTGTAGATGGCCACCAGATCCCCCCTCAGCCTTCTCTTGTGGAGGCTGAACAGGTTCAGGTCCCATAGCCTCTCCTCGTAGGGCCTGTCCTGCTGTCCCCTGGCCATGCGAGTGGCCTCCTTTGGACCCTCTCCATGTTGTCCACATCCCTCTTGAAGCGCGGCACCCAGAACTGGACGCAGTACTCCAGCTGCAGCCTGACCAGTGTCGCATAGCAGGGGAGGATCACCTCCCTGGACCTGCTCGTGATGCATCTGTGGATGCATGACAAGGTGTGGTTGGCCTTCCTGACCGCATCCCCGCACTGTCGGCCCATGGTCATCCTGGAGTCAATAATGACTCCAAGATCCTTTTCCTCTGTGCTGACGAGAAGGGAGTTCCCCGGCCTGTAGGTGTGCTGCTGGCTCTTCCTCCCCAGGTGCAGCACCTTGCACTTGTCCATATTGAAACCCATCCTGTTCTCATCCATCCACCCCTGTGACCTGTCCAGGAACTTAGTTCACTGATTTCCTGTAATCAAAAACTTAGGGTGTCTGAAATAAAGGCTTAAGTGTTGTATATGGGAACAGGCATATTGCCTCAACTTGGGACTCCAGTTTCAGTCTGTCATCAAGAATATTTTATTTGATGGGTATTTCCCTTCCATGGGAAGCCATTTACGATCAACAAAGGAGGAACCCAAGAAGTAGTCTTCTTTCTGCCCGGCATTAACTTAGGACTCATACATTTTTTTCAGTATCAGAAGATGAGGAAAGCAATGAACAGCCTGCTATTGCCTAATTCTCTACTAGGTTTGTATATGTAAATAGTGCAGTGCTGGCCAGCTGGTAAGGTTGCCAGATATGTTACATCTGCAGCTATTACACAATCCTGGCATCAGCGATGGATATGAGTGAATAGGGCTGATGTCCATTCCTGGCACTTCCTGATGAGTCTCTGGATTGCTTAGGAAAGTTTTCCATTGCTGACAGCCGGGGGTGGTGTTCTGTATCAAAAAGCGAGGGAGTGACTGGTGTAGGTGACTGGACATCAAGACTGCTGGGCTCTAGACTTCTCCCTGCCACTGCCTCGCTGCGAGGACTGGGGGAAGACTTAGAAGCTCTCTGTTCTCAAATCCTGTTACTAGCACACTGCTCCAGCTGGCTGCCCACTGAAGACGTTTGTGTTTTTTCCTCCTGATTTGACCTGGGCAAGCCATACACCAGGAAAAGGCTCAAAATGTGTGGCTATCCAAACGGGACTTAGCTTTATAAATTAGTTAGTAGGAATGATAGACTAAGACAGATTAAAATGGTCTTACTTGAAAGGCACTTCAGGGGCTAGCTTATGCCAGGTTCCCTTAGCAAAGCTATGATCAGTGGCAAACTGTGATTAACAAGTGGATTTTTCTGTTGGTCCCCTTGTTCCATTTCCTTTTCTCGCTGGAAACAGGCTGGATTTGATTTTTGCCCAGTTGTCCTTAAATAGCAGCTCTTAAAGGGCCCGATTCCACAGCTGGTTTTCAGGGCAGGTTCCTGTTGTTGTCAAGAAGCGTTTTGCTAAAGTCAATTAGGGTCAAGTCCAAATGAAAGCTAAGGTTGTAGAAGGATAGGAAAGCAAAAACACCTAAAACAGTCCTTCGGCTCTGGGTGCTGAGACTTAGAGCTATGAGTTGACATGCAGAAGAACCACAGCTGGATGAAAAGCACAACATAACAAAGTAGTAGTCCAACAGTATATGGCTGATTGGATTAGCTGTAACTAGAGCAGACGTTTCAGTACTTTCCGGCTGGAAATAGCACATTTCGGTTCCAGGGCCAAGCTCTGCTCTCACTTACGTTGGCATACAGTCAGAGTAGCTCCGTTATAATCACCCAAGTTATTCTGGCTTTCCACCTGTGTATCCCATAGCAGAATAGGGTCCCTGTGCATCTGGCTGTTGGGTACCAGAGTTTTTTCTCAGACTTTCCCCTCTGGGCGCTGTCAGGGATTCCCAGCACCGTTCACATTAGGGCCTCAACCTTACTATGTGCTTTGTGTGGTGTCCATTCATTTCAGTGTGCTTCCACAGAGAGCCCATTGCAGGATCAGGGCTGGGTATGATTATACACTGGAGCTGTTGCTGGGGATAGCATTGCGGAGAGAGTTAGACTAGAAACCCATTTCCTCTGTATTTCAATTAAACTAGCCCCCAGGGCAAATCCTCTCCCAACCCACTCTTATTGTATTTGTAAAGCCACGTTTGGGTTTCTGAAATGATGGTTGGTTCTTGTAGTATATATTTCATGGCATTTTAATTATAGCTATTTGAACCATCCTAACTGATGTTATTTGGTGCAGTCAATGGAGTTAACATGTGGCAGAACATGACCTGTTACCTGGCCTAGAGCCTGATCATCAGACTCGATAAATCAGCATGGTGCCACAGACAACACCAATTTACACTGGTCAGGGATTGGCCAATGCTGCCTACCTCAGGGGTGGCCATGCTGTAGCACACGTGTCGTAAGTGGCATAGGCAGTCTCTGGGGCAACACATGGCAGATTGAGCAGGAAGCTGAAAGCAGAGAAGCAAATGGGGCAGGCAGCACAGGGCAGGGAGCAGAAAGCAGAGCAGCATATTGGGCAGATAGCAGTGTAGAGACCACAGCAGCAGACCAGGTAGGGAAAGGAGACTGGAGTAGCATTCGGGGGGGCAAGGGGCTTAATTTGTGGCACACCTGCCAAAAACGTTGGCCCTACCTCACAAGATTACCCTATCAACACTAATTGGTCTTCATCTCAGCAGTGGATCCAAGCACTGACCGGTCCGTGGAAAATGCCCTTTTGTCTTTTCCTAATAGATGGTTCCCGTTGGTTAGCAGAAACAGGAACATGGACAGGGAAAGCTTGAGTTTGGGGGCCTTGATACACCTTTCGCTGTAAGCCGCACAAATGCTAATCGGCTTAGTGTTGTTCAGCTGAGTGGAGCATCTTAAAGCTAAAAACCATCTCTGACTGTCCTTTACCTGCACAGCTGTGACTTGCCACGAGAGGCTTGGTAAGCAGGGGCAGAACTAGGAGCTAGGAGCAGGACTAGGAGCTGCGCATGGGGCCAGGTAGAGGCAGTACCCCATAATGTTCCCATAATGTTCCTTGTGTTTTTCTGTGATTAAAAACTCTTTGGGCCCCCTAAATTGGAGCCCCTTTCAACCTGGGAAGTAAAAGCTGGGTGAAGTATCCGTGGCAACCCCAGGTGACATCAGGACCCAATGCACGCAGGTGACTGCATGGGAAGCACTGTGGCCACCAAGCGCTCCAGGGCTGTGGTACTGCCTCTGCCCTGAGAGAGCAGCAGCCTGGTTACAGCCCTGAAACACCCGGTGGCTGCAGTGCCTCCCGCCACCACACAGACCAACTTGTTGCTCCTGCAAGGCAGAACCAGCCCTGAAGCATCCTGGGATACTGGAAGACTTCAGCTTGGGTGGAATAGCTGTGGCCAGTAACCACACCTTAGTGGACTAGGAGAGAGGTTATGCAGATCAGAGATAATCCTGCCCTGAAGTAGCGTAACTTTAAGCGGAATAATGAGTGCTTTAAACCACATAAAGGTGTTAACATGCAGCCAATCCAGGGGTTAAGAGCTCCAGCAGCCACCTAAAATGACCACGTAACAAGGCCCTGGCTGTGCTGAGCGTGTGCTGTGGCTTGATCCCCAAAATTGTCAGCACTAAAAAGCAATGAGGGCACAAGGGGCAGAACCTCCTGATGGCTTTGGCAAGCCTGTGTCCCGTCAGGTATCAATGCAGCTGATCGGTCACAGAGCCGGGCGAGTTTCCGGGAGAGGCCGTTTCAGACTCTTATACGCAAGGCCTACACAAACTAACCACAACCACAGGCAATGGCAGTTGTGGCAGCACTGGACAGGAAGCCAGGAACATCTGGCCCTCAACTTCCTTTAAGGAGATTTGGGGCTTTTTTCTTGGCTTTCATTGTTGCTCAGCAGGACTGGGAGGCAGACAGTGTTTGAAACCACAGGCCTAGTGGTGCCAGAGAAGCCAGACAGCAAGGTTAAGTCAACCACTGCTCTGCCTTTACAAAGTCAGCACTCAGAAAGGGCAGGCAGCTCCTGACATGAACTTGTTGAGGGGCCACCCTTACCCGTCCCTTTTCCTTCTCCATATCTAAAGCAGGTCTCTTTTTTAATGCTTCCTTGTTGTTCCCCTGCTAGCACAGCAATGGCACCATTGATGAGATGCTCAGGAAGGCCCCAATCCGAGATGCCCCCTGGCCAGAATATTCTGGCAGGGCTTCTGGTTGTTGCTGCCGCCTCTGGTTTTTTGTTTCCTGACTAAGGGAGCTGTGCTTTTATTTATTGCTTTATCATTTGTTTTGCCTTTATTTTAGGGGGAAATGTTTTAGTGAAGGAGCTATTAGAAAGAACCACAATCTTGTACACACAGAACTTCATAAATAAAGCTGGTAGCTTGGGGCTCCAATTCATGCCCACACAGAAGGCTAATGCAGTAACTGCAATACCTACAGTGCTTTTCATCAGTAAAACTTAAAATACCTTACCAAGAAACCCAGACAGTTAGAGAACTGAGGCACAGGGAGATGAAGTGACTTGCCATTCAGCTGAGTGAGAAATAAAGCCCAGGATTCCTATATACTAATCAGGTGATCCCCCCACTAAAAGACATTGCCTATTTATTTGAGTGTGGCCTTTCCGTGATGCATATATGTTTATATTGCCCCCCTTCTACAGGAAGCCTTCTTCACCCTAGAAGAATAAAAGGAAAGTGTGCCAGATGTTTGCAAATTCTTTTAAGAAAAGGCTCACAAACCGAATATTGTCACAGGTCAGCTCAAGTTATTACGGAAATAATTCCCAAAGGACATAGACACGTGTCTGTATGAGGGTTCGAAGCATGGGTTAAAATTGTGGAGAATTATTTAGGATTGCAGGAATTGCCATACCAACTTTGGATCAGTAACTCTTCC
This sequence comes from Crocodylus porosus, assembly GCF_001723895.1. Taxonomy (NCBI): domain Eukaryota; kingdom Metazoa; phylum Chordata; order Crocodylia; family Crocodylidae; genus Crocodylus; species Crocodylus porosus. Next base: position 17,945,307 of record NW_017728926.1, read on the forward strand.
ACCCTGGTACCCTGGCTCTGACTTCAGATACTTCAAAAGAAAGCCAAAACCAGCCCCAGCCCTGGCAAGCTCCAAACTGGATAATAATCCAAATGTCTCTCTAGGTCTAAGCCATGCTCTTTGGAACCCATCCTACCCTGCAAGCTTTACTCCCTCTTACTTTAAAATGGCCTGAAATGAATACACTTATCAGAACAACTTACTTTTTCACAGCGTGACAGAGACGGATGTTTTTAAGTATATTCACTATTGCCCTCTGCTGACGGGTATCCAACATTCCCAGCGAATCATAGTTCATATAGTGCCAACAGCTAGAGCTACATGTAGCTCGGGCAGTGGAGGCTTGTCCATTCGGAGGTGGTGGGTGGGTGTACTGTTTCTTTGAATGCCACGCGGCTGTGGAATGTAGCCTGGTGGCAAAATTGTTCTTTGCAAGCTTTCAGGCACAAACACCTTTCTTCAGACATGGGGAGAGTCCATTGGTGTTTTGCGTGCTCTCCTGGGTGGACTAGAAGCCCAAATGCGAAGTGCCGGTCTGTGAAAATGCAAATGCGTGGTAGTGAGGATCAGAGGGAATGGGGGACAATAGGTGTGAGACAGGTAGGTGGGGTGGGGGAAAGGGAAGAACGTATCCCCTTCACCTACCTGTCGCACACCTACTGTCTCCCCTTCCTTCTGATCCTCACTACCACGCATTTGCATTTTCACCAGTCTGCACGTTGCATTTAGGCCTCTGTTCTGCCCAGGAGAGCAGGCAAAACACCAAAGGGCTCTCCCTATGCCTGAAGAACGGTATTTGTGCCTGAAAGCTTGCAAAGAACAATTTTTCCAACGATTTAGTTGGTCCAATAAAAGATACCACATTGACCCAAAGAATCATGTGTCTGCCTATGTCCTTTGACCACCACATCTACAACCAACAACCCTGAATGAAACCTGATGGCAAAGATGTGCAGTAGGTGTCCAGGGACCATGACTCCCAGTCATCTGTTCCAAATGCTGTGCGATTCTCCTCCCTCTGAAATTCAAAATTATGGTAAAAGGGAACTATGTCCTTTATCAACCACCCTAAACATCCCCAAAACTTCTTGCCTCATCTGTTCAAGGTAGTGCCCTACACCGTTCTCAGGGACGTGCTGGTTCTCATGTAAAACCTGAGGCAGTGACTTCCCTGAGAACAATTTACTCTGTGGCTGTTCTCAAGTCCCAGCCTGGAGCTAGGACTGGGATCTTTTCCAGGATCATTCTGTATGAATCCTAACTCTCTATCCAAACCTGGGAAATTACAAGTGTTTATAGTCCACCTTTCTACTCTGCTCAGCACAAAGTCCCCAGCCCACAGTAGCAGGATGCAAACGGGTCCCACTGGGAAGGGATGTTGGGGGTACAGTTAATTGTTATGTGTCCGTCTCTCCCAGCTGGAGAAGAGAATGGCAACAGGAAACTGAAAGAAAGAGAAGTCAGAGAGAAAGCGTGAATACCCATTGTACAGACACCTCTAGGAAGGGAGGAGATAGTGAGACAGACAAAGGGTGGGAAGCGTAGTTTCCTGACTGAAGAACTTTGGCTGACACCTTCGCTCTGAGTAAGATACAGACTCAATGACCCTGGTCTGCCGTCTATTTATATCTCACCACCAATGACTCTTTTATCACAAGGCCATGGTAGTGCCTGTACAGCAGACAGGGGTCGGAAAACAAGTAAGAGGTGTCACTTTTCACCTCGGGGTAACCAAATTACCCAGAACCCAGCAAATTACCCAGTGCCCTTCTCTTCACTCATACAAAACATATATGCTCCAAATGCAACCTGCCAAAGATCTCTGCGCTGCACGCTGCGGGAATCAGGGCAATGGAGTATAAAGTGGAACAGCTGTTTCAAAAGAGACATAGGTCCTGTAACTCCACCTCTTTGAGAGGAGGCTCCCTACTAAACGGGAGGTTGGAGCTTGTATGAGAGAGGTAGATAACAGATGTATGATCTGTTCTGTTTTGTGTGAGGAGCTACGTGAACAGCAGCACTTCTAAAATGCCTGGCTACACAGATGGATGATGTGTAAGATAATACTAGTCGAATGCAGTCATGTGAGACTGAACTGCTCTGAGTGTTGTAGTAAAAGGAAATGCAAGTGGGGCAGTGAATTCGGCTTTTGTGTCATAATCTAAATAGCATAGATCAGGGTACTTCAGTATAGTGGGACTAGCTCTGGGATTCTAGTAAAACACCCAATTCATACAAATATAGCGTGGGGAACTTTAATTTGATCAGGTATGTTCGGCATAGTACACATGGTTAGTTCCTTCCTGTGTGATCATAAGCATTGCATGGAGTTGTTGCATTCTACCCCAGAGGTGCATAACCCTTATCTTCTCACTTCAGGTGTCGTGGGGGGTATGAGGTTAATGCAATGCACTGGAAGTCCTTCGCTGAGAACAAATGCTATTGGTCCTGCAGAACCTGGGAAATATGCTACATATTCCTAAGCGCCATAAACTGGCACTTTAGCCATTAACTATTTCATATATATAGATCTAGGGCACTCTTATAACAGTGAGATGATGTGAAGGCTAGAGAAGCTGATGCTAATGGAGCTGAAAGATTCTGGAGAAAATATATGATAATTCAGTAGCACAGCCAGTAAGACAGTAGTACTATCACTGGGCATGACTACACGAGACACTACTGCACAACAGCAACGAGTTACTGTGCAGTAGCTCGTTGCTACTGTGCAGTAGTGTTGGGGGGCACTAACCGTGACACAAAGCTACTGCACAGTAGTGATGAGCTACTGCACAGTAGTTCATTGCTACTGCACAGTAGCGGCAGAAAAAAACCCATGCAGGGATGGTACTGCGCAGTAATGCTGGTTATTGCACAGTCATTTAGTACTGGGTTATGCAAGTACTAAATGACTGCCTAGTAACAACTGCACAGTCTGCTGCTTGCGTAGACACAGCCACTGAGAATGATCTGGGCCAGGAGAGGGATTAGAGTTTCAAGTGTGGTTATTATCTAAGCCAGTCCCCAGCCAAGAACTAGCTTTTTTTTGGCTTAAGCCTGAACTAGTTCTGAATTCCAAATTGACGGAGCCAATCTCAATCATTCAACTCCGCGTGGCTCTGCCACTGGGCAAGTCTCCTCCCTCCCAGGTCCATCCATCTGGGACTTTGGATACTCCCCAAATCCACAACAGGCGTCCTGCATGCAGACCCCAAGCCCAAAGGTGTTGGAGTTCGGATGCCCCTAGTCACATTTGCTCCGAGCCAAAAGGCCAAAGGAGCAAGCCAGGGGGAAAGCGCAAATGTAGTTCCCCATTACCACAAAATTGTGTAGTGCCATGTCCCACATTTTGGAAACTCGCAGGGGCCAGTCAGCCTATCCAGTGTGCAATGGGCAGGCCTCCTCCTGACAGAAGATTTATATACAAAGAAGAGAAACCAAAGTATCAGCCAAGAACTAGCCAGTAGCCACCAGTTCTCTGACACACAGTAGAAGTCTGAGCTGTTGACTCCTGTTGCAAGGCCTGGACCAGTAGCAGTTAACGGAGACTTTTCTTTAGCTCAACTTGCAGGGCCCTGCAGCTTTTGGAGCAGGAGGATCTATGGCAGACCTTGCTGTTGCCTGGAAGTTCTAAGCAGGCAGGATGTAAAAAATCAGTGAGAGCCATGAAGCTCGCCATAACCTGGATTTGTTGCACTGCCAGCCAGGACAGCCTTACAACCTGAAGTCTGAATTTCCTAGCTTTTCTCAGTTTCAGCTCTGACACTGCCCACCCCCGTCTCTGTGTTAATTAAACAGGCAAGTAAAAAGCCTAATCTTCTTAAATTGAACAACTGCTGTTGGTTAGATTGGTGGAAAAAACGACGCATGTGCACTGGTTGGTTGATTCTGCAAAGAGGTGCAGGTTCCAACTGGCAGCTGCAAAACCATGGAGCTGCTAGGACTATTTCCACCCAGCAAGGAATGACTACAGACTGGGTTTGGTCTGTTCTGCATTTGATTCAATGTTTACTTCATGGATGATGTGATTCCACCAGCACAGCTGGAATCTGAGAAGAGGGACTGAGCTGCTATGCAACACAGAGACAGCAGTAATGCCATTCATAGTTCCAGCAGCATCCCAGAGCAAATTTAACTCTTTGGAGTTTGACTGTGGGGATCACGTCCTGACTGCCAGGTACCCTTCAGCCTATATCTCTGTTTAGCTCCCAAATGCTTCTCTTGCACGCAGTTGAGGTCTAAGCTAGAGATGGGTGAATGTGTTCCTGGCTGATGACCGTCTCCTGCCATTGTTGCATTGGTTGGAAAGCTGGATGCTTTGCATTTGACTTGGGTGGAGATGGGGAAAGGGTTGGAGAAAAGGTGCTCCACTGGGGCATAGGGGATGAGAATACAGTAGGGGGGAGTCACCTGAGATTGGAAGGTGAAAATGGAGCCGAGAGGAGGTGGGGATGGAAAAGCAACACAGAGAATGTGAAAACTGAAGCACCCCTGAAGTTCTCTTTTCCATCCCCACCTCCTCTCGGCTCCATTTTCACCTCCTAATTTCAGGTGAGTCCCCTACTGTTTTTTCATCCCATATGCCACAGTGGAGCACCTTCTCTCCACCCAAGAGAAGGAGGGCAGCAATCACGTGGGGAGAGAAACAAGTGCAGAGAAATGGGTTGAAAAGAGCAGGGAGAGATGACGTCTCTTTAGTCTCGGTAGGTATCCATCTGTGCCAGGCTGAGGTGCTGAGGGTGTGGGGGTGCATAGTTCTTCCATCCCTAACGTAGCACAGGTTTTAATTTAGCTAGGTTTGGTGAACATTTTATTGGAGTCTCTCTCAGGTGTAGGAGGAGGAAACACAGGTTAAATTATAAGAAGGAGAAAAGCTAATCAGTTTGGACCAGTGCTGCACACCCAAAGTGATCAGGAGGGGACCACCGCTTCATGCTCCATCATTCCCAGCTCTAATGGGGTGTGCCTGCATCTCTTTCCTCCCAGGTCCTGGGTCTGTTGCTATGGGAGGGGAGAGCACTTTTAGTATTAAGAGAAATGGCTCATTTGTGTGGCAGCAGCATGACTCAAAAATGCCTTGGAAGCCACAGAAAGGGTGGTGACATCATTGGGCAAGTGCATCACCACGGTGATCTCGGTGGGCTCATAACAAATCCAGCAACAATCATTTTCAAATGAAGAGAATGCAAATGATCCAGATCAGCAATTGTGAACACCAGGGACTGCCAGGGTGGGGGCGGGGAAAGCATGCGGAGATTAGTCAAAGCCTGGCTTGCTGTGGTTTAGTCGGCAGCCACCAGCAATGGCTTTAGGTAGGCCACACCGCCCTGCATTACACATGCCGGGTGTGCAAGCCACCATCTGGCTCAGGTGCTGGTGAGATGGCTTCTGAGCCAGGGTTGCTCATTACAGCCTCAGAGGTAGCTGGATAAGAGGCAGCACAGCATGAGGTGGGAGATGTTAACACAGGCAGGAGGAAGCTGGATCGACTGTCCTTGATCTACATGGATAGTGATGAGGGAAGCCCCAGCACAGCTGCAACAGGAGGCTCCTGTATAACTTCCCATAGTCTCCCATCAAACCTGGAGCTGGTCTTGGTGCCGTGGGCTTGCTACAGGGTTCAGATTCCTTTTAGAAGGGGGGTCTGCTCTGGGGAACCCATGAAACCATGGGTGATTTTTATTTCATTGTAGCCAAACAGTGATGTAGTGACAAATCATTGCAAGTGGGGGGAGAAGAGGGATTCCTGAGTCCTCTTGGCTCCACTGGACCCTCATCCCATTCCCCAGCAGCAAAAAAACAAGTGGCAAGTCGACGACCATTGGAAAGCAATGAGCACAAGCCACAACCCCCAGTATCCAGGCCACCTTCACGTGTACCTGGGGTCCAGTCATTTCTCCCCCTGTCTCCTCTAGATGCCCGTGTGCAGGTCTCCTCAGCCCAAGTGGACAGGGGCCATACCAGAGGAGGAAGTCAAGTGCTGGTTGTGTGGATTTGCGGACACCCGAGACCTGAAAGGAGGTCATGGAGACCTTCAGAGTAACAAATGAGGGCCAGGAGGTTCAGATATGTACAGCAGACTGGACCTGGGCTTTCCCAGGGTAGGAACTTTCATAATCGACAAGGATCACACTTCAAAATGCAATCTGATCATCTCTATAGTAGAGGCACAGCTCTGCTAGCTCGGATACTGAACTACAGTCTCCGCTGGACTCCTTCAGTTCCTGTAGCACCAGCTTTTTCTCTACATATCATATAATCCCACTATTACAAGAGTGCTCCAGAGCTGTATGTAGGTCACTAGTTAGTAGCTCAGGCAGTAATATGGGGATAAGCAGCAGAGCTTTTGGGTTCTGCAGGATAAATCAACCTCGTTGTTGTGCACAAGGATGCCTTCCTTGGCACAGCTCTTTGTCTCAGGCCTGATGCTTAATGCTGTGCATCACCTCCTGCCGTGAACAGCCTCACTGTTCATCTTTCCATCTTGAGCTTCCTCCTTAAGGGCCTTGCCTCTCAGCTAGTCCCTCTTTGAATAAGTTCTGCCTTCAGCATCTGCTTGACACAAAGCTGCGTTGTGCTGTGTCCCTACTTCCCCAGTTCCTGAGATTCTTTTAGTGGCCATTAGCCCCTTATCTTGACTTCTCTTTCTGGCCCCAGTCATCTGGCAGTCTTTTTTCCAATCTCATCCATGCCTGTGGAGAGTTAAGAGTGTATCAGAAAGCAGTGGCTTGCTCTGATTACAGAACACAGGTGCCCTCAGTTTGACCCGTTTATGCAACTCCCCATTTGGAGTAAACACATCTGAGTTGCCATCAGACTTCCCAGACCCCTTTGCATTGAACTGTCCAACTGGTATTGATGTCAGCGAAGGAGAGAGGTATTAGCAGGTGTTCATTACTCTGGGTTTCCAGAGAAAGCTTGGGAAGACTGATGCCCAAGCAATGGGGAAAGGGATGAACCAGAGCCAACTGTCTGGCTGGAAACTTTGTGCAATGGACACCTGGAGGGAGCCACTGCCACTTTTCCATCACATCCTCTGTGTCTACTACAGACCACCCAGCCACAGGGAAGAGCTCGACCAGGAATTCTTAAGTCGGCTCACGGAGGTAGTGAGGTCAAAGGACGTGGTCATCATGGGGGACCTGAACTTTCCAGACATCTGCTGGGAAGAGCAGTCAGCCAGGTCTGTCCGGTCACGTAGGTTCCTAGCCCAAGTGCAGGACCTCC